>NC_045555.1:47997353-48014853 GCF_009769535.1 Thamnophis elegans | reverse complement strand
CTTTCGGGAAAAGGGCGGCATATAAATGTAATCAATCAATCAATCAATCAATCAATGACGAATGTATCTTTTCTTTTATGTTCCCTGAGAGGATATACACCAGAGACAAATTCCTTGTGTGTCCAATCACACTTGGCCAATAAAGAATTCTATTCTAAAAACAAAAAAATTATGCTGTGCAGCTAAAAGGTTGTAAGAACCATTTTCACTCTCCAAATATGACCGCCATATTATAGCTTGTCTGTGGTATCTTTCATCCAGTAAATTGAGAATAGACGGATCAATAAAAAAGTAGAGAATGCTTTACCTTGGGAGATTTTAGATATAGCAATTCTACGTTTGCATGTTGAGCTACATTGGGATGGAGAAGTTCAAGATGCCCTTCACTTATGGCTTACCATTGGGGTGTTTTATTAGTTCAGGAATGGGGCAGACGGCAGGATGGGAGAGAGAAAAAGCAACGAATAAATCTCCACCACCATGAAATGAAACATTGTTCCAGCCATGACACAAGATCAAAAGCATGGCCAAAATAAATGGAAAACCATCCTGAGAAAATCTGTAAGGGAAAACAAACATTTGCATAAAACTGGAGGAGTGACTTGAGCAGTTAATAGCAATAGCAATAGCAGTTAGACTTATATACCGCTTCATAGGGCTTCCAGCCCTCTCTAAGCAGTTTACAGAGTCAGCATATCGCCCCCAACAGTCTGGGTCCTCATTTTACCCACCTCGGAAGGATGGAAGGCTGAGCCAGTGAGATTTGAACAGCCGAACTGCAGCTAACAGTCAGCTGAAGTAGCCTGCAGTGCTGCATTCTAACTACTGCACCACCTCGGCTCTTTAAACCCCACCAAAGTCACCATCAGTGTAGCCATGCCCCAAACGTCAATTGGAATAGAGCTGGAAGGGACCTTGGAGGTCTTCTAGTCCGACCCCCTGCTCAAGCAGGAGACCCTATACCATTTCAGACAGGTGGCTGTCCAGTCTCTTCTTAAAAACCTCTGTGGCGATGAAGCCCCCACAACTTCTGAAGGCCAGCCGTTCCCATGGTTCCTTGTCCTCACTATTAGGAAGTTTCTTCTCAATTCCAGGTTGCTTCTGGAAAAATAAACGGGACCCCCACCCCCGCCCAGCCTCTCCAATGCTGGAATACCTCTAAGCAGAATTCTCATTTGGTTCCGGCGCCAGAGATATCAGAAAAGCAGTCCTAAAAGCCCTGGTGTGAATATGGGAAAAAAAAATATGTTTACAAATATCTTCCCAGGGTATTTTATCATGCTGGCTTTTTGACACTCAGATCTCAGGCTGGAAGCTAATGAGATTTAGATTTGTTCTCATCAACTGAATTTTAGCCCCCCACTCCCCAGTCTTACTACCCCTTCAAAGCAGAGCCCCCTCCGTGTGCTTTAATTTCCCCAACAAGGAGGGGAATGGGCAGGCCAGGAATCCTAATTGGCAAAGAAATGGGGATAAGTGTATTGTAAAGGCAAGGGGGGTGGGGGTGGGGGGCAGGTCTCTGTGTCCTCCAGTTCCTTTAGTGGGGCAAAGTGCCCCCTATCTTCTACCCCTTCTACTTTTTTGTCAGAGAAAAGGCAAGGGGAGGGGGGCATGGCTGCTTCAAAACAAAACTTTTTTTTTTAACCCGGTTAATCTGGTTGATGCCTAATTGAGCACCTAATAGCGGGGATCATGACATCAAAGGGCCAGCTAAATAAACTTGTTAGCATTTCCAAAGAGGCGGTGAGTGTTACAAGCAGCCATCAATTTACCCAGGGTTGATACTTAAAAGGGAAACTGCCCCTCTGAGCAGATAATGATGTGTGATCTTAAATGAAGCTTTGTTGGGGGGTGGGAGAGAGAGGGGAGAGCTTTATTATCTCCATGCAAAGTCTCCGAGGACAATGGGAGTCTGGAAGGAATGAGGTGGGAGCTGGGCCTTACTCCACATTCCTTTGATCCGCCAAGCTCATCAATGAAGTAGCTGAGAGGATCCCTGCAGACATCTGGCGCCTGGCCCTGGGTCCTCCTTTATTTTTTTCCCTTTTACAACCTCTGCAGGCAATTGATTGCAAGGTTATTCTCTAAAAAGGAACAATCACTTCTCTCCATGTGCCTTATGGCCTTGCAGGAAGTGGTGATGGGGGAAGCGAGCGCGCGCACACACACACACACACAAAGACATAGAGGACACTTTTCCCTGGCACAAAAATATAATTCCAGGGAAGATTTAGCTTTTGAAATTGAAATTGAAATTTAATAAATTTGTATGCTGCCCAATGGGCGGCTTACAGAAACAAGATAAGAAACAATTTAAAAAATTAAGAATAAAAATACAGTTATTGAAATTTCACAACATCCATTCTGTCTAAGTGGGGCTGGACATTGATCAACAGCCCCAGACCTGCCGGAACAGCCAGGTTTTTGGTGGCTTTTCGGAAGGCCAGGAGAGTGGGACCCTTCCACAGGTAGATCCTTCCACAGGGCAGGAGCAGCTTCAGAGAAGGCCCTTCCCCTCTTTAGCACTTAGAATAACAGAGTTGAAAGGGGACCCTGGAGGTCTTCTAGTCCAACCCCCTGCCTAGGCAGGAAACCCTACACCACTTCAGACAAATGGTTATCCAGCATCTTCTTAAAAACCTGCAGTGTTGGAGCATTCACAACTTCTGGAGGCAACTTCTGTTCCACTGAGTAATTGTTTTTTTTACTGTCAGGAAATTTATCCTCAGTTCTAAGTTGCTTCTCTCCTGGATTAGTTTCCACCCATTGCTTCTTGTTCTACACTCAGGTGCTTTGGAGAGAAGTTTGGCTCCCTTTGCTGGATATATTTTTTTATGGAAGGATTAAAACGGGACTAGAACGAGGGAGAGATGACCCAAACGGAATATTTGCAACCAGATCTGACAGTTAGATTAGGAGATGTCTAATGTTCAGTAAACTGAGTTTACCGGAGCCAACTTGATTCACACCAGTAACTAGATAAGGGCCATTTTATACAGGATTTTACTTATTATTTACTATTTCCAGCTTGAAAGTCTTAGCGGGGAGGGGGGGACTGCTAAGGATAGTGAGAATGGGATAACCTGTCCTTTCAAACCTCTTTCTGTTTGACAAAGGCCCTTTTTGGATATCAAGTTTGTTTGCAGTTTTAGAATCTAGTTAATTATATCCGCAAAGGAAGCAGCCATACATGCAAGCCTCTTTTAAGCTAGGAAAAGGGTTGCCTCTTTCAATATTTGTTCCTGAGTCCTGATATACAAGAGCGGAGTGGCTCTGTTTCCCAACCTCTGCAAACTTCAAGATACGAGGACTTCGATTCCCAGAATTCCCCGGACAGTTGAGGTCTTCACATCTTAAGGCTGCTGAGGTTGGGAAACACCAAATTAGATGAAGAATAATTTCCCCTGGTTATAACTTTGAATACTGTAGTTCCCTCCCAAGCCTTATTCCATGCATCACTGCCAACTAAATATCAAATGAATATAGGCTTCAGCCTCCCTCAAGTCAAGCCTGGCTGCTGGAGATGACACGGACTCCATTCTTGGTTATAATGCAGATAAAGTTAGTTTGGTTATAGTGGTTAAGGCATCAGGCTAGAGACCTGGAGACTGTGAGTTGTAGTCCAGCTGGGTGACTTTGAGTCTAACAAACCATTTCCAAAACCTTGCTAACTAAGGTCTACAGAGACTAGACTGGGTAGATGCCAAGAATCAACACAGGCTCAAAAGCTGGACTTCACACAATCACCTGTGCAGATACAATTTGCCTTTGCCTCCTTCCTAGTTTCCTAGTTTTCAACACAGTTTGTGGATGTCCTTGTGATCTCCCAAGTAACTATTAATCGGACCCAACTCTGCTTAGCTCTTTCAAGATCAGCCAATACATTTTCATCTGCTAGCGTCCCCTGTTCAACTGTGTTTCTTGAGAGTCTGTAGACATTCTCAGTCATCCTGGTTCTCCCCAAAGGTTCTTTTTTCAGGAGGCAACTGGACTTTCTTGTTTTTCTTTTGAAGATGTTTCGCTTCTCATCCAAGAAGCTTCTTCAGCTCTGAAAGGACAGTGGAGAATGGAAGGATTTGTATTCCTTGAAGACAGGAATTGGAGGGAGTAGGAATGGATTTCCAGAGGGAAAAATTGCAGACTACAGGAGCCAGGAGCACCACTCAGGTGACCCTGAGGACACAGGTAAACCTGAAAGTGCTTCAAGGACCCTCTAAAAGGATGCAAATGACCAGCTGTCCACACAAGGAATATAAAGTCCTTCCATTCCCCACTATCCTCTCAGAGCTGAAGAAGCTTCTTGGATGAGAAGCGAAACATCTTCAAAGAAAAAACAGTTGCCTCCTGGAGAAGCACTTTTGGAATATGTTTATAGAACATAATTATCAACCTCGTTTGGCCCTAAAAGTGATATCCATCCCAGTATTTTTACATTTGAGCTGGTAAGACTTTGAATACTGGTTCTAGAATGCAGCATTTATTGTTTCCTGCTTTAAATTAATCACATTATAATTTAGAACAAAAATTGCCATCCTTTTCTCAATTGTTGACACAAGAATCTTACCGGGACCAAGCATTGAATCAACCTCAGAATTTATGCTGGTTCTGTCATAAATTCTGTTTCTGACTCTGGATATTAAAAATAAACACACACAAAATATTTTTGAACAGCTACCGGTATAATATGTATAGTCTTTACTCCACACACACTGAATGAGCGAACAGAACTACTTAGGGGCAGGTTTAAGACCAGATGGACATCTTTAATTTCAGTGTCAATTCACATCTTTTTAAGCTTCAAAATTAATGTTTAAAATCCCGTAACATTATAATGAATTATTATTTCAAATCATTATTAGATGGCAGGAAAGAGTCTTGTGAATGGGGGTATACAAACCCAGAGTTTGGATACACAGAAAAAGCTAAGTCAAAAATAAGAATATATTACATTATGGTGTTGCATATGCACAAATCAGTGATAACCAGCTGGCCTTCTCATTCCTTTTTCCTACTACACAAATAACTTAGTTGGCAATACACATATATTCCTAAAAACCATGTTGTGAAACCTGGATAAGTGAATTTCTGGAACAATCTATCAAATAGTCTACAGGGATTTGTCAGCTTTTTAAAGGGATTTTGCATAGTTTAACTGCCTTGCCTTGCAACCTAATGTAAGTCAACATGGAAATTCATGGGGAACAAATTGTCCCTTCTACCCCTGTCAATCATCTTTTGGTGTAATTTTGTTTAAAAGCCTAAGGAATTCTATAACATGAATGTCTGAAAGTCACTCTTAAGTTCATTCATTTCCAGAGCCAAATCTTGATATCATACCGATTATGAAAACTGATCACTGCCATTAACGCTGTGCTTAAAACCCTAATATTTCTGGTCCTTGATGCTATCACCCAAAATCAGTGTTACAAAAGACCAGTGATTTGCCATCAGTGCACTACAGATGTTCAGTTTGAAATATTTGCTGGACTCTAAATTGTTTAGGAAGCTTTTGCTCTGAAAGACAAGAAGAGCTCTGATTGATTAGTTTGGCTGGATGGATAATTCCAAATTTAACATGAAAGAGGGGAATAATCCTTAAAATTGGAAGAAAGGCAAAATGAAAAAAATTTTCCTCCGGATTTTGATTGCGTAGGAGCAACAGTTTACAGGCTGCCTTCAAAAGATTCCTGTTAAATAGCGCTATCTGGCTAAAGCCAAATGAATTTAGCGTATCTATTCACATTTGACATAAATGCATCAAGATAAAAGGATAACACACTAGCCCTGTAATCTTAAAATTAATTACTTTAGAGTAATCCCACCCAGAGGAAGAGGGACCCTCCATGAAATTGACTTCAGGGTGATCTGTAAAACCGGTTTTGATCTATGATAATATTTTTAAAAGAGAAACAATCTTAGGACTCATTGGTATATTAATGAACCTTGCTTTGCAACTGTTGATAACCGGATAAAAAATACTAACGCCCCCAAGAATTTCACGTAACACATTATGTAAAATCCATTAAAGGAAGACTTGAGTTTTTTAAACATCTAATCTCCCTTAAAATATTCAGAATGGCATTTATACCCCTTGCCCCCAGATGTAAAGGCAGGCTTCGCAACTTACGACCATTCGGTTAATGACTGTTCGAAGTTACAACGGCAGTGAAAAAACTGACCTATGAGCATTTTTCACACGTACGACTGTTGCAACATCCCCTTAGTCATGGGGTCCAAGTTCAGACGCTTTGCAACTGCTTCATATTTATGACGGTTGCAGTGTCCTGCTGTCATGGGATCATCTTTTGTAACCTTCTGACAAGCAAAGTCAGTGGGGAATCCTGACCCACTTAACGACGGTCTTGCTAACTTAACAACTGCAGTAATTCACTTATCAACAGTGGCAAGAAAGGTTGCAAAAACGGGACAAAATGATGTCTCCCTTAGCAACAGAAATTTTGAGCTCAATTGTCGTCATACGCCGAGGACTATCTGTAGTCACTGACAGCCAAAAGGCCTATAAGTTTAATAAGTGATTATGAATATTTGCCACAACCACATGAATTCACTTCAACTAATAGGTGGGGGCTAGTAAGGCTCCATTTGGTGGAGGTTTGAAATCGTTTTTCCTCAACTAATTTTAGCCCTTATCATCAGAGAGCCTTTTCAGTGGCAGCTCCGACCCTCTGGAACGATCTCCCCGTGGAGATTCGTACCCTCACCACCCTCCAGACCTTCTGTGCAGCCCTCAAGAGCTGGCTATCCCGTCAGGCCTGGGGGTAAAGATTTGATTCGCCCCCACCCGAATGCTGAATGAATGTTGTTTATTCTTTTAATTACGTGTTATGTTATATGTTACTGTTTGTATCCCCTCCCATATAAGTTGTTAGCCGCCCTGAGTCCCCTCAGGGAAAAGGGCGGCCTATAAATAAACTTATTCCATTCCATCAGAAGCGAAAATTTATGAAGAAAGATTGCTTGTGAGTGATGCAACAATTCCCATCGGATTTAGTTTAGTTTCCCTTAGTCCAATACTCTTAATTACTACGCCGTAACTATTTTTCTCCAATATAGCTAAAGCAGGGTCAAAACAGCAAGCTAAGAAGAAGGGGGAAAACCGAAACCCAGAACAGATTAGCAAAAGCCTCTGTTTAAAAAGACAGCAATGTGTATAATAAACATAAAGCAAACATTAAAAAAGATATTGAAATACTAAAAAAACTGTAATGTAAACGGAATGACTCTGCGTTGCTTTCCTGCTCAGCAGAGACGAAGGATTATTTCCCAACAGCTGCAATTGTTTCTCTGACCCAACTTTCATTGTTTTTATAGCCAATGTTAAGATAGCATTTGTTACATCATGCAATATTTATAATAATGATCTTGGAATGATGTGTGGATAGATTTTTGTTTACATAATAACCTTCCATGCAATACGTTCAGTCTAGGATTGGTGATTTGGGCTTAAGACTAGACATACCCAGTTCTTGCAACCGTTCTTCATCTATTTTAGCCTCCGGTTCCCTAATCGTCTTTGTTGCTCTTCTCTGCACTCTTTCTAGATCAGGGAGCCGAGGTGGCGCAGTGGTTAGAGTGCAGCACTGCAGGCTACTTCAGCTGACTGCAGTTCTGCAGTTCGGCTGTTCAAATCTCACCGGCTCAAGGTTGACTCAGCCTTCCATCCTTCCGAGGTGGGTAAAATGAGGACCCGGATTGTTGTTGGGGGCAATATGCTGACTCTGTAAACCGCTTAGAGAGGGCTGAAAGCCCTATGAAGCGGTATATAAGTCTAACTGCTATTGCTAACTGGTATTGGTGACCCATCGGCCGGACGCGTCACACGCAGGCCACACCCACCCCAGGTCCACGAAGGGGAAAAACATCACCAAACATCGAGAAAAACATCATGAAACGCCACATGGCGGCAACGTCACACTGCGAGTTTTACAGCTATGTTCTGGAGTCTCAACATCTTTTTCATGTTGTGGCATTGTGGCACATAAAGAAGGCATTGGTTATTAGGTATTGAGTTTGCTGGAAAGAAGAAAAAAGAAAGAAAGAAGAAAAAAGAAAATCCTAGTTGCTCTGCAGCAACAAAATTTGGAAAAATAGGTACAATTTATCAGCAAATATCCAGATAATTCATTGCCCTCTAGTGATTGTAGAGGGACATGGTGGCTCAGTGGCTGAGACGCTGAGCTTGTCGATCAGAAAGGTTGGCAGTTCGGCGGTTCGAATCCCTAGTGTCACACGACGGAGTAAACCCCCGTGACTTGTCCCAGCTTCTGCCATCCTAGCAGTTTGAAAGCATGTGAAAATGCAAGTAGAAAAATAGGGATCATCTTTGGTGGGAAGGGAACAGCCTTCTGTGCGCCTTCGATGGTTAGTCATGTTGGCAACATGACCACGGAGACGTCTTCGGACAGCTCTGGCTCCTACGCTCTGAAACGGAGATGAGCACCATCGCCCCCTAGAGTCAGGAACAACTAGCACATATGTGTGAGGGGAACTTTAACCTTTATCTTAGTGATCATGGAGATTTTTATAGCTCAGGGAGAACTCTTTTCAGGTTTTGAAAACGTCGAGGTCACCTAAGGTTCGTTTTTGATTTAGGGTGGTGCCTCTAGTAGAGTGTTTCTCAACCTTGGCGACTTTAAGTCCTGTGAACTTCAACTTCCAGAATTCCCCAGAGCTGGCTGGGGAATTCTGGAAGTTGAAGTCCACAGGACTTAAAGTCGCCAAGGTTGAGAAACACTGCTCTAGTAGCTTTTGTTTTCTGGATCTATCAGCTAATCAAGATCATTTTGTGAATTTTTTAAATTGCATTTTTCTCCCTTAGTTGCTTCTGTAGATGTTGGAAGATTTTGGGCAAGTACAGACAAGTTCTCAAGAATGCCAGCCAAGGTGTTGATTTCTATTGTGTTCTCCGGTATTTGTTGTATATGCCTAAGTCTCCCCATCTAATCCATTTAGCATCTAAGTTCATCTTGTCTGTTAGTTGAACAGAATAATGTAGATTGTCTCCTAAGTTGAATTTAAACACTGCAAACTAATTCTTCTTGCTATGAGTCCTTTCGAAATTCAGCCAAGGTGGCGCAGTGGTTAAATGCAGCACTGCAGGCTACTGCTAGATCAGCAGGTCAGCGGTTCAAATCTCACCGGCTCAGGGTTGACTCAGCCTTCCATCCTTCCGAGGTGGGTAAAATGAGGACCCAGATTGTTGTTGGGGGCAAATATGCTGACTCTGTAAACTGCTTAGAGAGGCCTGAAAGGCCTATGAAGCGGTATATAAGTCTACTGCTATTGCTATTGCTATTGCTATTCCTATCTGCTCTGGTCAACAACTGCGGTAGTCATCTTTTTTTTAATCCCAAAAGTGCTTTTTTCAAGAGGCATCTGGACTTTCTGGTTTTTCTTTGAAGACATTTCACTTCTCATCCAAGAAGCTTCTTCAGCTCTTCTTCTTCTTCAGAGCCAAGGAAGCTTCTTGGTTGAAAAGCGAAACATCTTCAAAGAAAAACCAGAAAGTCCACAATTGCCTCTTGAAAAAGCACCTTTGGGACAACCATGACCTGGAGGACTGAGAATCTCCATAGATATTTAGTCACCTTTTTATTCATTTTTTTAAAAAAATCTTAATTCCCAATGCTTTCATTTTCTTATTTTGATATGGGGCCAGCAGCAATCTTAACCAGCTTCCCAAATTGGAGAATTCAAGTAAGTCAAGGGAACATCTGCTTTTTCCTGCTCACCCTCTCTGGACTTCGGACAGGTGTGGACCACCAGCCGAGGTGGCACAGTGGTTAGGGTGCAGCACTGCAGGCCACTTCAGCTGACTGCTAGTTCAGCGGTTCAAATCTCACCGGCTCAAGGTTGACTCAGCCTTCCATCCTTCCGAGGTGGGTGAAATGAGGACCCAGACTGTGGGGGAAATATATGCTGACTCTGTAAACTGCTTAGAGAGGGCTGAAAATCCCATGAAGCGGTATATAAGTCTAACTGCTATTGCTATTCTTGGAAAAAGCACCAGTCATTGTTTCTACAGTTCAGTCCCCAGCTTCTTCTGGGCAATGTGGAGTTAAAAAAAAAAAAGAATCGGTGACATCTATGATAAACCTGAATTTGCCATTTGGGTAGCCTACAAATTGGGTTTATGTTGTTTCCTGAGATAGTCAGAGAGAAAGGGATGGTGATAAGTTGGCAGAAGGATGATTATAGGAACCCCTTTTTATCTTGTTTTCTCACTGAATGGAGTGGAGAAGTCAGCTTAAGCCTTTCCCTGCCACAATGCAACTTAGATGGATAATTCAGGATATTCATTTCAGGCAGGTAGATTTCTCTCCAAATGCATCCCCCAGTGAGAGAGGGTGAGGAAGCATCACCCTGAAACTGACTCTCCCTATCACAGTGGGCAGCCAATGGCAGAAATGCCATGTAAATGTTAATATTTTTCAGAGTTGCTAAATGGTAGTGTTGAAAGAAATGTCCCTTCTGGGTTCAGCTCCAAGTGGGGGAAAAAGACACTGGAGACATGGAGGCTGCTTGGAAAGATGGTTTTAATGGTGGACAGGGCCACATGGCTTGAGCCCTGACCAGAAAAGGTGATCACATGCTTCAATGTTGGTGGAGAAGAAGAGAAGGGCTGAAGGAGGGGCTTGCTAGGCTTTTTATGACCTGTTCAGTCCCACCTCTCTGTTTCCTGTTCCTGTGTAAGAAATGTATTCTGATTGGTTGTCAGACTCCCATGGTGCCATGCAGGGGCTACTCTCTAGGCTGTTTTGAATCCAGGTATGAGTTCTCAGATGCCATGTGGAGAGTTGAGTAAAAGGCCAATTATTATCATGCCTTTCTGTAGCTGCTGCTGAAGTCTTTATTATGTAAAGTGGGCTAGCCTGGCTAGTCTTAATGGGCCTATTGACAAAGTGGGGGTGGGCAGGAAGCTACAGGCAGCTATTCTGTCTTTTAAAGCATGTTTCTTTCTTTTCACATCCAGAGAAATATTCTGCCTTTTCAATATTTTACTTCTCTGCGAGAGGGCTAGATGATAACTTCCCACAGTGGAAAAAGAATAATAATTTATTCTTTTCATGTACTAAGAATTGGTTTGTTCACCTCTCGGCATCACTGGATTCTCCACCTCATCCAATGTAAACCTTGGAGAAGGCGTTTATTATTGTGTTTTGACCCCAGGTTTGATTGGGAACTGCCCAGATGTGATTTATAAAAATAAATCTATCTAAAAGTTTTTATAAACTTTATAAAGTTTATATATAGCTATATAAAAGTTTTTTTAACTATAGCTATATAGTTATATAAAAGTTATAGCTGTATAAAAGCAGCTATATAAAAGTTTTTTTAAACAAATACATAAATAAATTCAAGGTGATTTCCTGCCTTGTTCATGCATCTTGTACTTTAAATTTAAACAATATTAAAGATTTACCACGTATTTGGAACAAGTTTAAATTTAAGCAGGAAGAGCTTTCCGTGCTACACCGCGTGGCAAATGAAGGCACTTGGGATATGGTTTCTCGGAGAACTGTATAAAGACTAATTAAAAAGAGCATGAAACGACTTAAATAGATACAAGGAAGAGTCCCCAATATTTAATATTCAGCGCAAAGTATAAATATTTAAATAGCGGTTAGCAGTTGGGGAATATTGTAGGGAAAGGGAGGCCGTGTTAATGAATATTTCTTTCGCAATGTTTTTCTCCCTGTATTTTCATGTTTTATCTTTTTTGTATCTTTAAAGTATCTGTGTGATTTTTAGTTAGGCTGGTGTAATTTTGACTCGCCGCTTGCTACCCACTTCAGCACCACGGACAGTAACGGGCACCACAGAGTAGATCAGTGTTTCTCAACCTTGCCAACTTGAAGATGTCTGGACTTCAACTCCCAGAATTCCCCAGCCAGCATTTGCTGGCTGGGGAATTCTGGGAGTTGAAGTCCAGACGTCTTCAAGTTGCCAAGGTTGAGAAACACTGGAGTAGATTACAATCCTAGCCAAAATGTTTCCACCTAAGCAGCTGATAGTGGCCTCTGAAATGCCAAGATCAGAAGATACTGCTTAGTCTTGAAGACTATTTGATGAGTTTCTTGAAAAGGAAGTCTAGAGTAAACCATTCATAGAGTAGTAGTAGTAGGAATAGGAATAAGTTTATTTATAGGCCGCCCTTTTCCCTGAGGGGACTCAGGGCGGCTAACAACTTATAGGGGGGGGATACAAACAGTGACATATAACATAACACATAATTAAAAAATAAACAACATTCATCCAACATTCGGGTGGGGGCGGATCAAATCTTTACCCCCAGGCCTGGCAGGATAGCCAGCTCTTGAGGGCTGCGCGGAAGGTCTGAAGGGTGGTGAGGGTACGAATCTCCACGGGGAGATCGTTCCAGAGGGTCGGAGCAGCTACTGAAAAGGCTCTCCTCCGCGTAGTGGCCAGCCGGCACTGGCTGGCAGATGGCACTCGGAGGAGGCCTAATCTATGAGATCTAATCGGTCTCGAGGAGGTAATTGGCAGGAGGCGGTCTCTCAAGTAGTAGTAGTAGTAGTAGTAGTAGTAGTAGTAGTAGTAGTAGTAAGGCCTCTCAAGCCACCGATGGTTTGGGACATTTCTAGTTCATTAGCAGATTTCTCCAGGCCTTCCGGAAAGCCTGGCTGTGCCGGCAGGCCTGGGGTTGATGAGTTCCCCTCCCCTCTCGACTTGTGTGGCTGTGTGACTCTTGGTTATTTTAATCACTGGTATTGTGTTCTATGTTCCCCTTTTCCCCTTTTGAGTTGTTCGCCGCCCTGAGTCCCTCCCGGAAAAGGGCGGCATACAAATAAAATTAATCTGAAATCTGAATCTGATTTCCAAATCTGGCCTTTCAAAAGCTGCATTGAAATCCATTGTCTCATTGGAGCTACCGCTCTATAAGTCGCTGGTGTTGCACATCCTATACGCAGTTGGATTGCCCTGCTCAATCCAGGGAGGATTGGTTTGTTGGTTTGTTTTTGAGTAGACATGAAGAACAGCCAAGCCACCACCATTCAACCAGCCCTAAGATGGTCCCTTCAAGCCATTTCATAACAGAAGTGGGACTTCCATTTCCCCAGGTCAAATCCTATTGAAAGGTAAGGGTCATCCTCATGCTGCTTTATGGGAAACCTATGACCTGGTTGATTGAGAATGAGTTATGAGTTATGAGTTATGAAAGTTTATTTATATAGAATCTCCATAGACATTTAGCTATCGTATATTTTCTCTCTCCCCCCCCCCGCCCACATTATTTCAAATCATTCTTCAGTACAGCTTCACTGTATTTTCATATCCATATTCAGTCAAATGGACTATTTATATTTTCCTCTTTCCGCAGGAGGTCAGATTAAAGAAGTTCTGGAATCAAGTTTTAAAAGTCAAGGTGTTAACCAATAGTTCCGTCTTTCTTCACTTTTCGAGGGTTCACATAAGATCTTTGGAACCTTATTGGCAACATCTTCCAATGTCCTTCAGTTCTGGTGCGCGAATCCTTTTTATTTAACTAACTAGGGTAGCCTTATTACTAGTCCCCTACATCCCAGCACTCCCCCCAGAATTGCAGTTACCCTGCAGCTGTCTACCCCCCCCCCCCGTACTTTGCTTCTCACCCTCCACCCCATTTAAAGCTCCCTCGCTATGAGGAGCCGAGGTGGCTGCAGTTCAGCGGTTCTAATCTCGCTCAGGGTTGACTCAGCCTTCCATCCTTCCGAGGTGGGTGAAATGAGGACCCAGACTGTGGGGGCGATATGCTGACTCTGTAAACCGCTTAGAGAGGGCTGAAAGCCCTATGAAGCGGTAGATAAGTCTAACTGCTATTGCTATTGCTATTGCTATCTATCTATCATCTATCTATCTATCTATCTATCTATCTATCTATCTATCTATCTATCTATCTATCTATCTATCTATCTATCTATCGGATTGTTGGGGGCGATATGCTGACTCCGTAAACCGCTTAGAGAGGGCTGAAAGCCCTATGAAGCGGTATATAAGTCTAACTGCTATTGCTATTGCTATTCTCAGTCCAACGTTTGGATGAAATATCGAAGATCAAGAATTGGCTCAGATTCTCCGTTGGGGCGCCGGGATTACCACCACACACACACACACCCCGTGCCCGCCCCCTTCAGCTATTTCAGAGCATCATTTCAATTGGAATCCTATTGTAATGGATTGCCAAGCAGCCTAATCCAAAGGAAGAGCTAGCCGCCTCCGGGCTGCGAAACTCCGGCTGTTCAACGGGGATGCCGGCAAAGCGATTGGAAGGAAACCTTTGCAGCGCTTCACAAGGGGGAGGGAGAACTAAGGAGGGGACCACATTAGCCGTCCCTTTAAACTCCAGGGTCTCCGCAGGGCGGTTTAAAGGGGGGGGGGGGGAAGAGCCAACGAGGCAGCCGAAGCGGGTCTCGACCTTTTGAAGGCGTTCCGAGGCCATTCCTGGTGTCGCCCGAAGGTCTTGCTTTCCTCCCCCCCCCTGGCCTTTCAACCCTCCTCGCGGGGGCTCTTTAGCCACTGGCCTCTTGGCCGGCTATCTGCAACGGCGGGCGACAGAGGGAGTTGATCGGATTTGGCGGTGACCCCGATCTCCTGGAGGGTGCGAAGGCGACCCCTCGCTGATCGGGTCCGACGCCTGAGTCTGGCTCCTCGCTTCCCCCCCCCACCCATTCAACACCCCCCCCCCCTTTTTGGCCGGCGACGGAGCATCAGTAACCGAGCAGCCACTAAGGTTTTTTTGTTTTTGTTTTTACAAAGCGGATCAAAGGTCACGCCAGATCAATCAACCAACCAACCAACCAACCAACCAACCAACCAACCAACCAACCAACCAACCAACCAACCAACCAACCAACCAACCAACCAACCAACCAACCAACCAACCAACCAACCAACCAACCAACCAACCAACCAACCAACCCACCCACCCACCCACCCACCCACCCACGAATGAATGAATGAATGAATGAATGAATGAATGAATGGTTCGCAGGCGATCGCGGGCTGGCTCGGAGAAGGAAAGGGAGAATGGCACCTGGGGGAGGGGAACGGGGGGGGGGCGCAATTCCACGTGGCCTGCCGGTGAATCGCAGCCGCTTTCAAAGGGAAGGTTTGGCCAGGTCGAAGTTAATGGGATTGGCTGCTTCGCCCCCTGGGAGATCGGGAGCGAGGCGATCGCTCTTGAAAGCCACCCGCTTCAAAGGGGATCCCCGCTGCGCAACGAAGCGCTCCAGGCTGTGGGATCCTGGCTAGGATCAGGCTAAGACCGCGGCTCCTGCATTCTCTCTCCGCCCTCTGGCGGACAAAGAGTGAAGCACGCAGCTCGCGAGCCCCAAAGGTGCTTTTTCAGGAGGCAACTGGATTTTCCTTTCCTTTTTCCTTTCCTTTCCTTTTCTCTCCTCCTTTCCTTTCCTTTCCTTCCTTCCTTCCTTCTTCTCTCCTCTCCTCTTCTCTCATCCTTTCCTTCCTTCCTTCCTTCCTTCCTTCCTTCCTTCCTTCCTTCCTTTCTTCTCCTCTCCTCTCCTCCTTTCCTTTTCCTCCTTCCTTCCTTCCTTTTCTTCTCCTCTCCTTTCCTTCCCTTCTTTTTCTTTTTTTTCCCCTTTGAAGATGTTTTACTTCTCATCCAAGAAGCTTCTCCAGCTCTGACAGGATAGTGGGGGTCGGGTGGGTGGAAGGATTTATGGTCATCTGCATCCTTGTACATCCTTGTCCTTGAAGCACTTGGGGGTTTATCTCTGTCCTCAGGATCGCCTGAGTGGTGTTCCTGGTTCCTGTAGTCTGCATTTCTTTTTTCTTTTTCTGTAGATCCATTCCTACCCCCACAGTCCACCCCAACTTGTATAGCTAAAGGTCTGCAGAGATTCTCACTCATTCGGGTTGTCCCAAAGGGGCTTTTTCAGGAGGCAAATGGACTTTTTTTAGTTTTCTCTTTTGAAGATGTTTCACTTCTCATCCAAGAAGCTTCTTCAGCTCTTGACAGGATAGTGGGGAATGGAAGGGTTTTATATTTCTCGCAGACAACTGGTCAGCCAGACAACTTGCTTCTCCTGGTTTTCTCTTCCAATAAGACCCTTCCTAGTCTCTGCCCCCCAGCCCCAAAATCCTGAAAAAACACAAAGCTTTACCCCCATATCTGCCTCATTCCAGGAATACCCAGATTCTTCTCCATGTAATTCTGCACACAATTGAGATGAATGAATTGCGAATTCATATATGACTTGTTTCCCAGGCGTTTTAATACTGTGCAGGCTTTTTGCCACAGGAACAAATATTATTTGGGATTTGGGCACATCTGCTTTAGAACAACCGTATGCATAAAGACATGGTCACATTAAAAAAATATATCAGTTAGCAATAGACAGGCCAGGTTCTGAATTCAAGACTTCTAATCTGGTTGGAAGTTAGGTTTACCCTGTAAAGAGGGATTAAGATGAGCTTGGTCAATTTAGGGTAGCTATCCGAGACTGTGATGCAAAAGTTAGTGCGTGCTTGTTATCTTTATAATGTATCTGTTTTCTCCCCAATCATTTGATTGGCTTGGCTCTCCCTTTATATACCCCCTAATGATCTCTTTCCTTATCTTCATCTTCCCACCAGAAGGGTCAGGGAGACTGAGGGGTAGGCTTTGTTTTACATTCAGCCCCTTGGTAGTTATCAATTCAGTGGTAATTGGTTAGTCTTGCAAGTTCTGATTAGAGTCACTTGATACAGTCACACACAAGGAGGAATGTATATTAATGTTATCTCCTGGCCTCGGTCCGTGAACTATGATGAAGGATATTCCCGCTATTCATCAAACATGCTGGTCCTACAGTTCAGCTTTAAAATAGAGATAATGTAAAGAAACAAAGACATCTACATTTAAACATCGGAGTTCTTTTTGTTGTTTTAATTCAGGTTGGGGGGCTTGTTAGCTATCCAGAGCCCACCAATACATCTGTTAACTAAGTGCACAAAGTTCACAAAATATACAAGTTGCCCTTGACGTACGACCACAATTGCGCCCCAAAATTCTGTTGTTAAGTGAGACATTTATTAAGTGAAGTTTGCCTCACTCTACCACCTTTCTCGTCACAGTCGTTAAGTGAATCACACAAGTTGATAAATTAGTAACATGGTTGCTAAGTGGATCTGGCTCCCCCATGGACTTTGCTTGTCAGAAGGTTGCAAAAGAATGGATCGCATGACCTTGGGACATAGCAATGGTCGTAAGTATGAATCGGTTGCCAAACATCTGAATTTTGATCACATAATTTATAGGGTTGCTACAAAAGGTGTGAAAAGTAGTCATACGTCACTTTTTTTCAGTTCTGTTGTAACTTTGAACGGTCTCTAAATGCACTGTTGTAAGTCGAGGACTTTCTGTAGCCTGTTCTAGACCTTCCCATAAGCTTGACACCTTCCTACTTATCAAATTTAGGTATCACCCATCTCATTTCCTGTTGCATTTGCACTCCACACATTTCTTTCACTTTTTGTA
>NC_045555.1:47969853-47994853 GCF_009769535.1 Thamnophis elegans | reverse complement strand
ATCAAAGGTGGGAGACCCTTTGAGAGCTGTACGCAACAAAATTTCATTTTAAGGTATTAAAATGCCGATTAGTGTTTTGCATTCAAAGTGACAATAAAGTTATTCTAAGTTCTAAGTTCTATCCCATGTGATCGTCAGCTTCCAACAAGCGAAGTCAATGGGAGAACCTGGGTTTGCTTAGCCACCACAGGATTCACATAACAATTGCAATGATTTGCTTAACCCTGGCAAAAAAACCCAAAAAGGTCACAATATTTGGAGTGACTCACTTAACAGACAGAAAATTCTGCTCCTAATTACGGTTGCAACGCGAGGACTGCCTGCACATGATTTGACATGGTGCATAGAAGGGCATTCTCTGTTCCATGCACCTCTCTTATTTCCTTTTGAAATAACTTTGACTGGAACTAGTTTAATTCTTATTTGGTCTAATCCAGGCCTCGTAGCTCATCTCCTGCTATGGAGTCATAGCATTTATCTCAAAAAATAAGGTTGCCAACCGTATGGGAACGTTTAGATGTATAAAATTGGCTTTTCGAAGCATGGCAATCCCTCCAAAACCTCTGCTGATATATTCTGAGCAGAACAGTCCAGATTTTCAGGAGCAATCCGGGGTGCGGTGCATTCCCGTGTGAGTAGTCGAGATGGGCCACCAGATGGCAGGGTCATAGCGAGAAGAGAAGAGCTCAGAGAATCGTCTTCTGAGGGCTGCTGGGCAGAAATTTGATTTCAGTTTTTAATCCCAAAGAGACTTTTGCACTGCTTTGATAACCGTGCATTCGCTGGCTGGGGAATTCTGGGAGTTGAAGTCCAGACATCTTCAAGTTGCCTAGGTTGAGAAACACTGTATTAGAATATGTGGAAAAGCTATTGCAGAAAAGATGATGTGCGTGTAGCTTCCTTCTCCTGATTTCTCTCACGCTAGGAATCCTATGAGTTAGGCTGGACTATGAGAGCAGTGGTGTATTAACCATTAAGCAGACTAAGAACGTGCTTACGGCACCACAAAGTTGAGAAAGAAAGAGAAATCAATGAAGATTTGTACAGGGGGGGAACACCAAGATTTGTCAATGCTTAGGGCACCAATGAATCTTAGTCCGCCACTGTATAGCAGAGTGATTGACCCTTTATTATGGCTCCTTTACAACCTTCGCAGACTTCAACTCCCAGAATTCCTGAGCCAGCGTGGCTCAAGGATTCTGGGATTTGATGTCCCCCAGGTCAGAAGAGGGCCATTGTTGCCCTAAATCAGGGGTGTCCAAACTTGGGAACTTTAAGACTTGTGGACTTCAACTCCCAGAATTCCCCAGTCAGCTTGCTGACCGCCTGCTGCCAATTACCTCCACTAGACCGATTAGATCCCACAGATTAGGCCTCCTCCGAATCCCATCCGCCGGCCAGTGCCGACTGGCGACTACCCGGAGGAGAGCCTTCTCTGTGGCTGCTCCGACCCTCTGGAACGAACTCCCCGTGGAGATTCGAACCCTCACCACCCTCCAGGCCTTCCGCAAAGCCCTTAAAACCTGGCTGTTCCGACAGGCCTGGGGCTAAAGAGTTTTTGCCCCCCTTCTCGAATTGGTATGACTGTTGTGTTTTAATCATGCATTGTTTTTATGTCGTTTTTAAATTCTTGTTGGTACCCCCCTTCCCTGGTTGAATTGTAAGCGCCCTGAGTCCCCTTCGGGGGAAAAGGGCAGCATATAAATAAAATCAATCAATCAATCAAGTCTTAGTTCCCAAGTTTGGACACCGCTGCCCTAAACGATTTGGTGAACTTCCATAGGTGAGGGTGGATTTGAATCAGGATCTCCTCTGTGCCTTGCCAATACCTTAACCACACTGGGTCCCATCTGGAATTTGCCAATATTGTCCTCCAGATCCCAAGTTTCCCAAGCTGTCTTCTGCGGAACGCTAGAATTCCTGAAAAACTTGATGGGAGCCCAGTAAGAGAGGAAGGTCAAAGAAAGTTTAATCAAAGGGAGTGAGGTTTGCTCCTCAATTGGCATATCGGGGTTGTTTTTTCCTGTCTTGAAAAATATTCCTTTGAGAGAAGGAACTAGTCCAGGTTCAATTATCTTTCTAATAGCTATTGGCGTCAGTAACCTTCGCTGGCATTTTTGCATTTCAAATGCAGAACGGATGGCTTTGCATTTGCTTGGGCTATCCATCACCTACAAAAACAAAGCTAATGGCAGAAGACATGGGACCTTAGTAAATCAATTAGGTGGTTCTGTGATCCCTTAAATCCTTTATCACACTAAAGCAAGGGGAATCTCTTTTCACCCAGTTGCAAATGCAGCATATCTCAGCCCAAATCACATTGAGGTATCTGCAGTCAGACTTACAAGAGGGCTCCCTGGGAATGAAGGGGGATATTTGTAGCTCAGGGTTGAGAATATTTGTAGATCAGCACTGATGTTGTTATCTAGTTTGGGTAAGGAAACAAGAAAATAACCAAGTTCAGTGAGTACTGAGGTCCTGTCTATCTTCCTGACACTGTTGAGGGCAAACAGAAACTCAATTTCCACTGGAAAGCAGGAAAAGCTTTTTAAAAATAAAACAAAATCCACCTTCCTCTTCCTTGTACTTTGGGAAAAATATGAACCAGGATCTATGGAAATTCTCAATAATCCAGATCATGATTGTCCCAAAGGTGCTTTTGCAAAAGGCAATCAGACTTTCTCCTGGAAAACCTTTTGCTTCTCATTCAAGAAGCTTCTTCGGTTCTAACCGAATGGTGAGGAACGGAAGAATTTATATTTGGAAATCCTTTCAAATATACGGAAAGCAACATAAACCCTTCCATTCCCTGCTGTTTAATTTCGAACCGAAGAAGCATCTTGGATGAGAAATGAAAGGTTTTCAAGGGGGAAAAAAGACCCCAAAAAATCCAAAATCCTTTGGGACATACTGTGGGAGTTAAGCCAGGGTCCCAAAAATGCTTTTTCCAAAAGGCAACTGGACTTTCTTTAGCGTCTTCCTGGAGGACCTCCCACTTCCCTTCCAAGAAGCTTCATCTGGTCCTCGGAGAGGTGAAACATCTTCCAAGAAAACACTAAAAAAAAAGCCCAGTTGCCTTTTGGAAAAAGCACCTTTGAGACAACTTTGAGCTGGATGACTGAGAATCTCCACAGACATATATGAGCCAGAGGTTTCAGGAAGCATCTAATAATGCCAGTAGGTGGCAGCCGATGGTTTGATGTTGGCTTCCCTGGTCAGCTAAGCAAGCTCCAGCATGGTTAGGGCTTGAATGGAAGGACAAGAATAGAGTAGAATAAAATACAATAGAATAGAATAGAGAATAGAATAAAGTAGAGTAGAATAAAATACAATAGAATAGAATAGAGTAGAATAAAATACAGTAGAATAGAATAGAGAATAGAATAGAGTAGAATAAAATACAATAGAATAGAATAGAGAATAGAATAGAGTAGAATAAAATACAATAGAATATAATAGAGAATAGAATAAAGTAGAGTAGAATAAAATACAATAGAATAGAATAGAGTAGAATAAAATACAGTAGAATAGAATAGAGAATAGAATAGAGTAGAATAAAATACAATAGAATAGAATAGAGTAGAATAAAATACAATAGAATAGAATAGAGAATAGAATAAAGTAGAATAAAATACAATAGAATAGAATAGAGAATAGAATAGAATAGAATAAAATACAGTAGAATAGAATAGAGAATAGAATAAAGTAGAATAAAATACAATAGAATAGAGAATAGAATAAAGTAGAGTAGAATAAAATACAATAGAATAGAATAGAGAACAGAATAGAGTAGAATAAAATACAATAGAATAGAGAATAGAATAGAATAATAAAGTACAATAAAATACAATAGAATAGAATAGAATAGAGAATAGAATAGAGTAGAATAGAATACAATAGAATAGAATAGAGAATAGAATAGAGTAGAATAAAATACAATAGAATAGAATAGAGAATAGAATAGAGTAGAATAAAATACAATAGAATAGAATAGAGAATAGAATAAAGTAAAGTAGAATAAAATACAATAGAATAGAATAGAGAATAGAATAAAGTAAAGTAGAATAAAATACAATAGAATAGAGAATAGAATAAAGTAGAGTAGAATGAAATAGAACAGAGTAGAGAATAGAATAGAATTCTTTATTGGTCAAGTGTGATTGCTCACACAAGGCATATGCTCTCGGTGTACATGAAAGGGAAAAAAGGAAAAGAAAATACTAAAGCTGTAGGATAGGCTAGAAAACACACAACACACACCCACACAGGAAGAAGGCAGTGACAATACCCTTCTATGCTGCTAAGAGAGTTACCTGGATGTGAGCAGGAAAAGTTCCTAGGGAACAGGGCAAAACTCAAAGGAGGCTTTTAGGACTATTGTGTGCAGGAAGGGAGAATTGGCAAAATATCTCTTCCTCTCTTTTCCCTTTCTGCTGGGGGGATTTTTTTCTACTGCATCAAAAGCTCTTCGGAGATGAAAGAAAACTTTCTATTCAAGAAAGCTGCATTCCGGATCAATCCAGTCAGATGAATCTCAGGGCATATTCACAATTATTTCCCTTCTCCTTCTTGGCTTTCCACTGACTGCAATTTGCTTTTACTTCAGCCCCGTTGGGCAGTTCTTCCAAAACCTGGGAGTGGTACGTTAAAAGGCTCAATCATTTGAAAAAAACGGAGCTGTTTCGCATAACTTAAGAGACTTAGAATGACTTCATTGTCACTTCGAATGTACACTAATCGACATACATTAAAATGAAATCCTGTTGCACAAAACACATTTCTCCTATGAAAGTGACATCTAAATACACACAAACGAATCAGGATAAACTAGGGATGTGCAGAATTTGGTCCCTGGGAAGAAATCCTGTGAGGACTGAGTTAAAGAAACCACAGAGTTTGCAAAACAGAAGAGTGAGAGGCAATATGATGGCAATCTACAGAGATAAGTGTGAGGGCAGACAAGAATCAATGCATTGGAATTAAAAGAAAAGAAATTTGGGCTGAACATTTGACTGTCTTGTCTGCCATTGCTTCCCAAACTTTGTCCTTCCAAGACACTCATCAGAAAGTTCTTTTTGTTCAACATAGGTAAAGCTATTTAAGTTAATTTAAACGTCCCTCTTTCCTTTGGGAATGGGTTTGTGTGTTGTTGTTACCCGGAGAAAAACCACTTTCATCCAATTTGGGGTAATTTACCCAGTTTTGGAGAGCACAGCTGTAAGCAATGGAGCAGTCTACCTAGATCAGTGTCCTTGGGCTCCTTTTTATAGGTGGGGAGATGAAGTGGATTCCACCACTGGGCAGAAGGCTGAACTAGATGATCTATTACAGGTAGTTCTCAACTTAACTCAACTCATTCAGTGTCCATTTAAAGTTGCAACAGCACGGAAAAAAGTGACCTATGGCTTTCACATGACGATTGCAACATCCCCATAGTCATGTGATCAAAATACTTATGAGAGCTGGAAAGTCACAGGGTCACCCTAACCCTAGCCTCTCGTGACCTTCGGAGAAGCAGAATCAATGGGGAAACCAGCCTCAACGTACATCTGTGTTACTTAAACTCACTTAACAATTGTCTCGCTTAGAAACAAAGTTTGGCTTCAATTGTTGAGTCAAGGCCAGTTTTATTTATTATTTGTATTTATTAAACTTATATGACACCCATTTCACTACCAAGCAACTCTGGGTGGCCTGCCTTTATTATTTCTTCAGTAAATCAAGATGCTGGACATACATAATACTCCTTCCTATTTTCCCTGCAACAACAACCCTGGTAGGAGGGTTGAAAGAGAGGGACTGACCCAAACTCACCCAACCAACTTTCATGGCTAAGGCAGGACTAGAACTCACAGTTTCCTGGTTTCTAGATCAGCACCTTCACCACTACACCAAACTGGATACTATTCGATCCTTCTATGGATCCCACTCGTACGTCAGTCAAATATTTGTCATCATGTCTCACAGAGGATGAAGCAAACCTGTTTTCTCTACCCAGCCAAACAAATTTCAGGAAGTAGAGTTGGTCATATGATTAGGAAGTTAGACCAGGCTGTCTTGAAAAAGGAGGAGATTGTGTTGTGTACAGAACCTAAGCAGAGGCCAGAGGTGGGTTCCTACAGTTCGCACCAGTTCGGTAGAACCGGTTCGTCAAATCTACCGAACCGGTTAGAAGAGGTTCCACCAGTGGACCCGGAAAGCAGGCCACACCTACAGAAGAGCTTCCAAAATTTTTTGAAGCCCACCACTGACACAGACACAAACACAGACAGACTCACACAGAGAGAGAAAGAGAAAGAGAAAGAAAGGAAGAAAGAAATAAAAAAAGAAAAAAGAAAGAAAAAGTGTGAGAGAGATGAAAGAAAAAAAGGAAAAAGGGACAGACAAAGGAAGGAAAGAGAGAGAGAGAGAGAGAGAGAGAGAGAGAGAGAGAGAGAAAGAGAGAGAGAGAGAGAGAACACATGGCCGGCAAGCCACTCCTACCAGGTCACATGGCTGGCAAGCCACTCCCACCAGGTCACATGGGCGGCAAGCCACTCCTACAAAGGAGGCCACACCCACAGAGTAGGTTCGAAATTTTTTTGGAACCCACCACTGGCAGAGGCTTAATGGTTATCTTTGAGGGGTACTATTTATTATCAGTGGAAGCTCTTTCAGAAATCCCCTAATTATATTAAAAATATGAGAAGTCCTGCTTTTAAATTGCCATCTAACATAGGATGTTGTGATTCCTCTCTTTTTGCCTGCTTCCCCCCCCCAAAAAAAGTATTTTGCTATATTTCTGTGCCTGTCCTTTTAATAAAGGTAAAAGAAAGGTTCCCCTCGCACATATGTGCTAGTGGTTCCCAACTCTAAGGTGCAGTGGATAGAGTGCTGTACTGCAGCCACTTCAGCTGACTGCTAGTTCTGCAGTTTGGCTGTTCAAATCTCACCGGCTCAAGGTTGACTCAGCCTTCCATCCTTCCGAGGTGGGTGAAATGAGGACCCAGACTGTGGGGGCAATATGCTGACTCTGTAAACCGCTTAGAGAGGGCTGAAAGCCCTATGAAGCGGTGTATAAGTCTAATTGCTATTGCTATTGCTATCTCCGTTTCCAAGCCAAAGAGCCAGATGTCTCCACGGTCACGTGGCCGGCATGACTAAATGCCTCTGTTACCTTCCCACCAAAGGTGGTTCCTATTTTTCCTCTACTTGCATTTTTACATGTTTTCGAAATGCTAGGTTAGCAGAAGCTGGGACAAGTAACGGGAGAAGTCACTCCGTTACAGGGCGCTAGGGATTCGAACTGCCAAACTGCCAACCTTTCTGATTGACAAGCTCAATGTCTTAGCCACTGAGCCACCGCATTTCCATGAATGTTACCATGTTAAAAAAAAAAGAAAATACCTGGATTTTATTCACTGTGGTTTTTGCAGAGTTCAGACGCATGTTAAGATGTAGTTGGCCACATTTTTTGCTAAACATTTCTGTGGGCTGACTTGTTGACTTACACAGAAGCATTTTTAATTTCAGGAATATTTAATTTTCAGAAATATTTTTAAAATATTTGCTATTCCATCACTGACTCTTACTGTCCACCCCCCTTGACTCTTACTGTCCCCACTATCTAAGTTAGATAGGGCAGGATACTAACTCTTAAAGTATCTGAGAAATTGACCCTGTGGTGGTGAAAGGCTTCAATAGATGCAATTCAGCTTTTATTTCGGTTCATATAATCCTCTTCACACAAAAGAGAATTGGTGAAAAAGCACACGGGAGCCCTTATAATTCTAGACCCAGCACCTGTGTTTAGATGGGCATTGTTATTGATTTAGCTTTACCCAATCAGTCTCTTCAAAGACTGCCTTTCACTTAGCTCCCACTTTTTGGCAAAGTGAGAAAAAATAGGTGAAAAAAATAACAGAGGGAGAAGCGGGAAAAAAAAACATTTGCCTTTGAAGATCCAAGCACAAAGTCCAAAAGTTATCTCTATTATCATTATCTCTACAAGGAGACTGTGCTGAAATCCAGGCCTCTGTTCAAGGAGATATGGGCTTAGTTCCTAGAATTTAATTGGCATTCTATCTAATAATGATTTGTTACCTTCCCCGAGTTTCTCTGTTTCTTTCCTCCCCAATCAACTTCTTCTGTTTAAAAATTTGGCATCATTTATTCCGGAAGTGTATTTTTTTCTATTAAATATTGGAAATAAATATTTTATACTTGATCAAAATTGGCACAAGCTTCTATATTTCTATAATCTGTATTTCTGATTTTTGGACAGGATAGTTTAGAGCTATATTCCTCCTATGCTAGAGTCGACTGGAAGAAGAAATAAAGAAGGGCTAAGAACTCACTAGATACTAAGCTTGTCGATCAGAAAGGTCAGCAGTTCGGTGGTTCGAATCCCTAGTGCTGCATAACGGAGGGAGCTCCCGTTACTTGTCCCAGCTTCTGCCAACCTAGCAGTTCGAAAGCATGTAAAAAATGCAAGTAGAAAAATAGGAACCACCTTTGATGGGAAGGTAACAGCGTTCCGTGTGCCTTCGGCATTTATTCATGCCAGCCACATGACCATGGAGATGTCTTTGGACAGTGCTGGCTCTTTGGCTTTCAAACGGAGATGAGCAGCGCCCCCTAGAGTAGGGAACGACTAGCACACATATGTGTGAGGAGAACCTTTACCTTTATCTTTAAGAATACACTAGCTAGATAGTTCAGGCAGGCTGGTGGTGGCCAGTCATAATGATCTTTTATTAGGAAATCATTTAAAGAGGATTCTGCAGGTGTGGCCTACTGAGAAAGTTAGGAAACCAATCATATTGATTGTCTGTACTGACTAATAGCAGATACTCAGTTTCAGACAAATGTTTTTTTTCCCCCTGGTTCTTCCTGGAAATGGTAAGTCGACTCTGTTAAAGTTGACCCTGTAAACTACTTAGAGAGGGCTGTAAAGCACAGTGAAGCGCTATATAAGTCTAAGTGCTGTTGCTATTAAAACCACCGAAGGAGTTAGACACAAATAGGACTTTGTTTGATTTGAAGGTTTGTGTAAGAGTCTACGACCTGATGGAAAAAATCCTGACACCAGTGGATAAAAACTTGAAAAGAGGCTTTGAAGATATTTGGCTGAATGTGTTTATAGTTGTACTTGATTAGAAAGTTCGTGGGAGAAGCAGCAATGAAGATTCAGTAACCATACAAGTTGGAGGTTCAAGTTAGAATGGTCCCCATGGGAATACTGCTAGTCCTATGTATGAAAAATGGTCATGTTACTTTTTTCAGTGCCGTTGTAACTTTGGACAGTCACTAAATGGATTGTTGTAAGCCGAGGACTATCTGTAATCCTGTAGCATTGAGTGGGTTCAGCCAACAGTAGATGCTCTGGTTTCTAATTTCTCGCTGTCCTCCTACTTAGAAGTAGCCCTCCTCATGGCCTTCCGAAAGGCTATCAAAGCCTGGCTATTCCAGCAGGCCTGGGGCTGTTGACCTCTTGACCGAGGTCCAGCCCCGATTAGACTGGGTGCATGATGTGGGTTTTTTTAAATCTGTTCTTCGTCTGTTTTTTAACTCTTTACTTTTTAAAATTTATTTTCTGTAAGCTGCCCGGAGTCCTTCGGGATTGGGCGGCCTATAAATTCATTAAATCAATTAAATCAATCAATTCTAAGACTTCTAGACACTTGTGAAATGGTTTGGATTTCTGTGAACTTGATGATGCTTTTACTGGGATGGCTGTACAAGGCAAGGGTTAATTCATTCTTCTTAGGTTTATTAGATTTATATGCCGCCCTTCTCCCAAGGACTCAGGGCGGCGTACAACATTAAAAGAAACACATAATACAAAAGTTAAAAAAGAATTAAATAGAATATCCCAAACAACCCCAATTAGAATTGACAATAACATTTAAAAATCGATTAAAATTAACAATGGCCAATAATTTAGTTTGTTTTGTTCAGGCCAGGCTGGCTTGCTGGAAAAGCCAACTTTTTAGGGCATGTCGGAAGGACCGGAGGTCGGGGATTATACAAAGCTCTCGGGGGGCAGCTCATTCCAGAGGGAAGGGGCTCCCACAGAGAAGGCTCTCCCCCTGGGGGTGGCTAGCTGACACTGTCTGGCCGACGGCACCCTGAGGAGGCCAACTCTGTGGGATCGCACTGGACGGTGGGAGGCTACCGGTGGCGGTAGGTGGTCTCGCAGGTATCCTGAGCCTAAGCCATGGAGCGCTTTAAAGGTCATAATTAGTACCTTGAATCGCACCCGGAAGACAACCGGCAACCAGTGCAGGCTGCCTAAAAGGGGTGCAACATGGGAGCACCTAGATATCCCCCATGATAACCCACGCAGCCGCATTCTGGACCACTTGAAGCCTCCGGGTGCTCTTCAAGGGCAGCCCCATGTAGAGAGCGTTACAGTAGTCCAGGCGAGAAAGGACGAAGGCATGAGTGACTGTGCACAGAGCAGCATCCCGATCCAGGAAGGGGCGCAACTGACGTACCAGGCAAACCTGGTACTCATTATTCTTATTCTTATTTATTAAATTTATATGCAGCCCGTCCCACTCTCAAGTGGCTTTGGGTGGCCCGCAGCATTATAAATACATACAATAATAAGATCAAGCAAAGATGAAAAGCATTCAACATTACGAATAAAATATTAAAATTAATTTAACATTTTAATAGTTTAAAATTAACATTCATCTTGGAGGATTCACAACCGAAGACAGTAAAATATGGGAGGGTCTGGAAAATCTTGTTTGTGAATGAACTTCTGGAGTTTTCCAAGTTTAAATTGTTCTATCCAGAGATGCGTTGCTCTCAGTCCGTCTCAGGTCAGGCGAACCAGTAGTAGCGGTGGCAGAAGGCTCCGCCCACCGGGCGTTTTTTGCGCATGCGAACTGGTAGTAAAAAAAAATTAGCAGCCCACCACTAGTTCTATCTTCTTCCACTTTTTGTTCCTTTCTAACACTTTCGGCCTAAGCACTGAGTTTAATCTGAGGTCTTCGACACAGTATTCAGCCCTGCTTCTGCTTTTATTTCTATGCACCCGGCTTCTGCCCTAATTTATTTGGTTAAGTTTATTTTTGATAAAATAATACGAGCTCTGTGAGTCATTCCTATTTCTGTGAAAGACCATGAACCACATTCATGGATGACTTTGAATTGAGAGATATTTGGCGAGAAAGAAATACAGAGGAAGACTTGCCTACAACTCAAGAATGGACATTGAAAGTCACAAACTTAGCCGAGATGGCTAAAATATTGGCATATCTTAAAGATCACTCAAATGAGAGATATAAACGAGACTGGAAAAAATGACTATATACAAAATAAATACGGGACCAAGAAATTCCAGTTAGCCTATGCTTAAGATCAGGAATGATTTAAACTGTTTAAAGTTGGTTCAGTAAGAAGAAGCTAAGGTCAATGCAGAATGTTATTATTATTTTTTTATTTCTTTTTTTTCCTCAATAGATTTTAGACTGCCTTTGTTAGAAATCCATACCGTGTACGGGTTCTGGGAAGTCGGGGGGGGGGGAGTTGGAGGGGGGTTGGGGGAGAGGGTGGAGGGAGGGAGGGGTATATATTAGGCTAGACAAGAATTTGGTGGTAAACTAGAATTATTTTGACATACAAGAAATTGTACTTCGATGTCTTACTGATTGAGGAATGATGAAATGTTTGCCTTAAAAGAAACTTTTGAAAAGGAACGACATTTACGCCCAGGGCCATACTTAATTTATTATTATTTTTTTTTAAAAAAGGCTTTGCTTGTAAAATATGCCTACCAGCCCTGGGAAAAAAATACTTCACACAAACCAAGAACTGACACACTGCGTGTGTGTTGAAAGAAAGAAGAGTTTAGGAGTTCGTCCGGGGTGCATTGTCTTCTGAACTGGCAACTTTCTAATGGCAACCATTTTCTCTACGGTGCCTGCAGCTCCATCCTAACATGTCCTCCCGGCCAAAATAAAATAAAATAAAATAAAATACAAACGGGGGGCCCCACTGGGCTAAACGATGTTTCTCTTAACCCGATCATTTTTGATAGTTCTCGCCCTCTGCTTCTGTGCTTTTGCCTGGGAACGGATAGATTAATTTTATCTATTTCATTTGCTTTGTCTTCAGGCCTTCAAGAGAGCCGAGAATGTTATGAGCTCAAATTCTGGGAACGGAGCGAGAACCAAATCTTGTTATGACTGGCCCGTCTTGGCTTCGAAAACAAGGGGGAAGCATCTTCTCTCGAGCCTGAAAGAGTTGGCATGGCTCTTATCAAAGGACCTTGAACAAGTTGCCGGGGGCCCCTGCTTAGAGAGTTAGCTTGGAAACTAGCAGAATTGAGGAATAGTTTTTTTTTATAATTAAAAAAAAGCTTCACATTTCGGCTAGCCTTTCCAAATGCATTCAGGGTGGTTATTGTAAGAGCTTAGAACCTTACAGAACCAGGACACATTTTGTCAGGTTGTTGTTGTTGTTGTTAGTTGCGAAGTCATGTCTGACCCATCGCGACTCCATGGACAACGTTCCTCCAGGCCTTCCTGTCCTCTACCATGCTCTGGAGTCCATTTAAGTTCACATAGACTGCTTCAGTGACTCCATCCAGCCACCTCCTTCTCTGCCGTCCCCTTCTTCTTCTTTTGCCCTCCATCGTTCCCAGCATGAGGCTCTTCTCCAGCGAGTCCTTCCTTCTCATTAGGTGGCCAAAGCACTTGAGTTTCATCTTCAGGATCTGGCCTTCTAAAGAGCAGCCAGGGTTGATCTCCTCTAGGACTGACCGGTTGGATGGCCTTGCAGTCCAAGGGACTCAATGCAGGAGTCTTCTTCTCCAGCACCAGAGTTCAAAGATCTCAATTCTTTGGCGCTCAACCTTCCTTATGGTCCAACCTTCACAGCCATCCATTGCAACTGGGAAAACCATCGCCTTGACTATATGCACTTTTGTTGGCAGGGTGATGTCCATGTTTTTCAGTATGTTGTCTAGATTTGCCATAGGCTTTCCTCCCCAGGAGTAAGCATCTTTTAATTTCTTGGTTGCAGTCCCCATCTGCAGCGATCTTGGAGCCCAGGAAAATAAAATCTACCTCCCTTTCTTCCCCAACCATTTGCCAGGAATTAAGAGGGACAGATACTATGATTTTAGTAGTCTTAATGTTCAGTTTCAAACCAACTTTCGCACTCTCCTTCTTCACCCATATCAAGAGGTTCTTTGTCACACTGTTTATGCTACAGATGCAAGAATTTGGACATGATAGATCTAATAAACTTAATAGATCTCCAAAGTTTCAAAGGGATCTCTCCCATTGCCTTCTACTCTGATCCTTGAAACTGGGAGAAGCAAGGAGTGAAACTGAGCTCTTCTGCATGAAGATGAAGGACTCAGCTAATGAACAATAGGCCATTCTCAAGGATACAGCACCTACGAGAGGTCCCAGGCTGCATAGGCCTGGTTGGCCTGCAAACCTGAAGTAGTTCCTCCTCTATGGAACTACACTTCCGCTACACATTTGTAGTTAGGAAACAATGGTTGGTTTACATATCCTGCTAAGCCATTACATTGTTTGCTTAGATTTGTCTTAACACACTGTCACGTTGTGGCCCATAAGCCAAGCAAGCCAAGATTTATGGCTTGATATTAAAGGCAAATCAGGACACCAAAGCTATTCAACAGACTATGTTTAAAAATCCATGTGTGAATCTGACTACTGTAGTGTATATAGAAAGCCATTCCCCACTCCAAGTTGGCATATTTTAAGTTTGTTAAAATTGGAGCTCTCATAATTTCCAAAGACCAAATTAACAGTCCCTAAAGAATGATGGATTGGAGAAAGCTCTTTTTTTCTGTGCATATCAAGGCTTACCAGTATGCCAAGGGCCAGGAATGAGTTTTTAATCTGTTGACTTGGTGCTTACTTTGTAGTGAATCTATCCATGATATACTTATTTTCCTGCTGTGCGTACTTTCTGCAGACTTCACTTTATTCTTATCATTTCAGCACAAGGGCACAAATTGCCCACGAGAAGTAAAAGCTATCCTTTCTCACCGTTTCACCAAATTCGTGACATTTTAAAATGCCTCCCCCCCCACCCCCCGAAAAAAAGAGAAAGAAAACATATAGTTTGGGAGCGGATACTGCTCAGGAGCAAAGGCTACACTGAGAAAAATCCTTTGGTCTAAACCAGGGGTGTCCAAACTTGGCAACTTTAAGATTTATGGATTTCAACTCCTAGAATTCCCCAGCCAGAATATTCACAGGTCTTAAAGTTGTCAAGGTTGGACACCCCTAATCTAAACTTGGAGACACCCTGCTAGGTCAATGTCTAATAGTATTGGGATAGAGGGACAGTTTGCAAGTTTGCAAGTTTAATAACATTTATATGCTGCCCAATTACGTAGGATTCCGGGCGGCTTACAGTACAGAAAACAGTGATCCGGACTCAGTAGAAGGCAGCGTCCTATATTCTTAATTTAACAGACAACACCAGATTAGTTAAAATAAGTATTACTTGCATTCATAAAGTAGAGATAAACAGATTTTGCTTCATAGGTTCTTTTATTTTTATTCAGTATGAATATTAGATGTCATTTAAGTCAACGGCAGTGAACAAATTCCAATGTTTAGATAACCTTCTCCATTTCCAGTCTGCAATTTTCTTTCTTTCTTTCACAGTCACATTTATATATTGAGGAGCAAAAGCTGAATGATGGTAGCTGAACACAGATAGTCCTCGGTTTAGGTAAAGGTAAATGTTCCCCTTGCACATAGGTGCTAGTCGTTCCTGACTCTAGGGGGTGGTGCTTATCCCTGTTGTTTCAAGCCAAAGAGCCAGCATGGTCTGAAGATGTCTCCGTGGTCATGTGGCCGGCATGACTAAACATCGAAGGCACATGGAATGCTGTTACCTTCCCACCAAAGGTGGTTCCTGTTTTTCTACTTGCACTTCTACTTTTGACGTGCTTTCAAACTGCTAGGTTGGTAGAAGCTGGGACAAATAACAGGAGCTCACTCTGTTGCGCGACGCTAGGGATTCAAACCGCCAAACTGCCAACCTTTCTGATCGACAAGCTCAGCATCTTAGCCACTGAGCCACTGAGCGTCCCAAGAGCCAATCCTCTCCTTACAACAGTCCATTTAGGGACTGCTTGAAGTGAAAACAGCACTGAAAAAAAGTGACCTGACCATTTTTCACACTTACAAGCCATTGCAGTTTCCCCATGGATATGTGATCTATGCAAAAGGTTACCTGTACGAAAAATAAAGGTGGGATATAAATATATAAATAAATACTTTAGGCACCCCTTAAAACCCAGCTCCTCACTTAGGACTTGCCGGTCTGTATGTTATGCAAATGGTGCTTATTTTTAATTTTGTGCATTATTGTAATGCAACGGTTCCATTGTAAACCAGCTCAAGATTTCATGTATTAAGAATTGGTTTATAAACATAAAAAAAACCCCATAATATATCTTGTTCTTCTAAAACCACGAAGAATGAAACGCCTGGGCATAAAAGGAATCCCACTGTTGCTTATAAGTAGGAGCAATCCTTCAAGAAGCTGCATTAGCCATCCACTTCTGACACCCTTTTTTACATTCTTGTATTAAAGGCAGTGTTTCCAGTTTTAAATCCTTAACAGAAGAATTCTCTTGTTCCAAGGGGGTCGAAGGAGCAGCATTTTTAAGACGGACATTTTGCAAAACGAGCAGCTCTTTATAAAACTGAGAAAAAAGGAGCTTTTTGACTGTAAGGAACTTGCTCTATAGATTTCAAAGGAAAAAAAACCCCACATTTTAAATTAGTGTAATCCTGGCTTTTTCTTAAGTAACACAGGTTATTGGTCTCCACACATGGAAATATAAGCTAGCCACTTTCTTCTGTGCCATTACACGAATAATAAATACAAATAAAATCATTGATTACTGGCAATTGCCTGGATTAATCCCTGCAGCTTTTTGGGCAAGATTAACAGAAGTGGCTTGTACTGCCTCCTTTCTAAGGCTGAGACAGAGTGACTGGCACAAATAACTCTGATGGTGTCATGCCTAATACAATGCAATTCTAGTGCAGTGCCTTAACCATTGCCCCAAATTAGGGCTGGGTAATTTCTCTTCTGGCTTCAATCACAGTGAATATTTTATGGCTTTGCATTTGCAAAAGGCTCTTCATTTCCCTAGCATAAACGGAGATCTCTCTGTATTAATCTCTCTACTCCACACTCAGAAAAAAAAGATTATTGTGCTTGATTGGAGAAATGCAGATTTGCTTGTGTTTGAAGGCATAAATCCCTTTTAAGGAGGGGAAAAAAAAAACAATGTTTCCTCTTTGGAACTGTCTGCAGATTACAGATGAACAGAGTTGGAAGGGACCTTGCACCATTTCTGACGAATGGCAGTCCAATCTCTTCTTGAAAGCCTCCCACAACTTCTGAAGGCAACTTCTGTTCCATTGGTTGATTGTTCTCACTGTCAGAAAGTTCCTCCTTGTTTCTAGGTTGAATCTCTCCTCTGTCAGTTTCCATCCATTGTTCCTTGTCTGGCCTTCGGGGGCTTTGGAAAATAGCTTGACCCCCTCCTCTCTGTGTGGCAGCCCCTCAAATGTTGGGACATTGCTATCCTGTCTCCCCTGGCCCTTCTCTTCCCTAGACTAGCCAGGCCCAGTTCCTGCAACCGTTCATCATATGTTTTAGTCTCCAGTCCCCTCATCATCTTTGTTGCTCTTCTCTGCACTCTTTCTAGAGTCTCAATATCCTTTACAAATTAACAGGGTTGGAAGGGATCTTGTAGGTCATCTAGTCCAACCCCTTCACCCAAGCAGAAGACTCTACACCATTTCTGACAGATGACAGTCCGGTCTCCTTCTTGAAAGCCTCCAGTGATAAAGCTCCCATAACTTCTGAAGGCAACTTCTGTTCCATTGTTTGAATGATCTCACTGTCAGAAATTCCTCCTTATTTCCAGGTTGAATCTCTCCTTGGTCAGTTTCCATCCATTCTTCCTTGTCTGGCCTTCAGGTACCTTGGAAAATAGCTTGTCCCCCTCCTCTCTGTGGCAGCCCCTCAAATATTGGAAGATGCTCTCCTGTCTCCCCTGGTCCTTCTCTTCCCTAGACTAGCCATGCCCAGTTCCTGCAACCGTTCATCATATGTTTTAGACTCCAGTCCCCTCATCATCCTAGTTGCTCTTCTAGAGTCTCAACATCTATTTTATAGTGTGGTAACCAAAAAGGTACGTGGTGGCTCAGTGGCTAAGACACTGAGCTTGTCGGTCAGAAAGGTTGGCAGTTCGACGGTTCGAATCCCCAGTGCCACATAACAGAATGAGCTCCCATGACTTGTCCCGGCTTCTGCCAACCTAGCAGTTTGAAAGCACATAAAAATGCAAGTAGAAAAATAGGGCCCACTTTGATGGGAAGGAGAACAGTGTTCCGGGCACTTTCGGTGTTTAGTCATGCCAGCCACATGACCATGGGGACATCTTCAGACAGCGCTGGCTCTTTGGCTTTGAAACGGAGATGAGCACGGCCCCCGAAAGTCGGGAACGACTAGCGCATATGTGTGAGGGGAGCCTTTACCTTTAACCAAAACTGGATGCAGTATTTTAGTTCTATATCAAGAGACAGGGGGATTCTGGGAGCTGAAGTCCACAGGTCTTAGTGGCTAAGATTGGACAGTCCTGGCCTACATCATACTATATATTTTTTTTATAGATTTCAGAACTGGTTGTCCTATTAATTTCCTACGGGACTGATTTCTAGGCAAAGAGGTCAGCATCTTAATAATGCTGTTTAGAAATAATGGATTCACTAGTTATGTTGCACAGCAAGAGCCAAGGTGGCGCAGTGGTTAAATGCAGCACTGCAGGCTACTGCTAGATCAGCAGTTCAGCGGTTCAAATCTCACCGGCTCAGGGTTGACTCAGCCTTCCATCCTTCCGAGGTGGGTGAAATGAGGACCCGGATTGTGGGGGCGATATGCTGACTCTGTAAACCGCTTAGAGAGGGCTGAAAGCCCTATGAAGCGGTATATAAGTCTACTGCTAAGTCTACTGCTATTGCTATTGCTATTGCAGCTGCTTGGTTCTCTGGCGAAAACCATTTTGGTTTCCTCAGTGCCGTGTGGTGAATTATGGCAATTAGATGAAAGGAGGAGATGGACTCTTTTATGTTTTTAATGATCTAATAGTGGGAGTTTTTGCAGATGCAATGGGGGAAAAATACTCTGCAAATTCCCTTTTTTCTTAAAATAAAGAAGACTAGATTTCAGGCAGAAATCGATTAAGGAAAGGGTGTTTCTTTTTTATGGCTGAATAATGCAACTTTTGAATTAGAAGCATTTCGAAACGGTTCCACCACAAATGCGCGTACGACAAAAGCCCGTGTGACTAAACCGCGGTGACAAAACCGCGCTGTCAAAACCGCGGAGACGAATGAGCGCTGAAGCGCGCCGACAACGGCGTGCCGACAGAAGCGTGCTGTAACATAACCCTAAAAATAACCCTAACCCTAACCCTAAACCTAACCCTAAACCTTACCTTAACTTAAATCACGCTTCTGTCGGCGCGCTTTTGACATCGCGGTTATGTCGTGCCACGTTTCGAAACAATGCATTGAATAACAGTGAAGGCAGGGAAAGAAACAGGTAATGTCCACCTGGAAGCCTTTATGTCTTTGAATTTCAAAGCTGTCTAGCAAGATCAAAACTTTTTCCATTTGCCCAGAGGCTCCATTCTATTTAATAGAGGGAGCAAGTGTAAGGAGGCAGAAAAATCTTAGTATTTTGATAGTTATATCACAAGAGGCTTGCATGAATTCAGTACCCGGACACACATCCTCTATTAGGGGTTGTAGAAGAAGTAGCCCCCAACTTACAACAGCTTGCTTAGTTACTATTTGAACTAACAATGGCACCGAAAAAAGGGACTTATGACTATTTTTCACACTTACGACCATTGCAGCATTCTCATGGTCAGCTGATCAAAATCTAAACGCTTGCCAACTATAGCAATAGCAGTTAGACTTATATACTGCTTCCTAGGGCTTTCAGCCCTCTCTAAGCGGTTTACAGAGTCAGCATATCGCCCCCAACAACCTGGGTCCTCATTTTACCCACCTCGGAAGGATGGAAGGCTGAGTCAACCCTGAGCCGGTGAGATTTGAACAGCCGAACTGCAGAACTGCAGTCAGCTGAAGTGGCCTGCAGTGCTGCATTTAACCACTGCGCCACCTCGGCTCTTATGACAACTGACTCATAGTTATGACGGTTGCAGTGTCCCGGGGGGTCATGCAATCTCCTTTTGCAACCTTCTGACAAGCAGAGTCAAGGGAGAAGCCAGATTCCCTTAACAACCAACAGCTTCAGTGGTTCACTTAACAACTGAGGTGGTAAAGTGGAGCAAAACTCAGTTGAGGGTGTTCTCTTCTAAAATGCCCCCTTTTCAGTTCAACTGAAGATTGGTAGCAAATTAGCAATCTTCTCCAACTTGAAGGAGATTGCAACTCATTGTATTCCCTAACCAATGTGGCAGTGGTGGGTGGCCGATTTTGTTCAGGCACGCTCCCATGAATGCTTTTGCACATGCGTAGAAGCATCTGGGCAGGTGGGCAGGGCTCCCGTTGCTGCTACTACTGGTTTGATCCAGGATGAACCAGCAGCAACTCACCTCTGCACTGTGGTACTAAGTGATGGCAGTCCCAGAATACCTGGAGTATGGATATGAGGAAGCCTTACTTCAAAGCTTTCTTCCATGGAAGGAAATGGGCCCATTTTACTGGAAAAGAGGAAGATTAGAGGCCTGATAGTAGTCTTCAGATATTGATACTCTACTGCAGTGTTTCTCAACCTTGGCAACTTGAAGATGTCCGGACTTCAACTCCCAGAATACCCCAGCCAGCGAATGCTGGCTGGGGAATTCTAGGAGTTGAAGTCCGGACATCTTCAAGTTGCCAAGGTTGAGAAACACTGATCTACTGTCTTACAAATGATGGAGTTGATTTGATTTTTGTTGCTCCACAGTATAGAATTAGGACCAACGGAAATAATTAGTAGAAAAGCAGGTTTCAACTCCACACCAAAATCACTTAATGGTAAGAAATGTGCAAGAATCAGGGAGGCGATTTTGCAGGGTCTTCTTTACAGAGATTTCAGGGAATCAAATACAAGTTTGTTGCAATTAACACTTACAGTATAGGATTCTCTAAACATCAGCTTGCTCTGTTATCAAGCTAACCCATTCTCAATTTTTTTTTTTTTTGGAAAAGCTGAAATGGGAAGGGGGAAGAGATCTAGAAACAACGCCCTCAATTCCAAAAGGGAAGGATAGATGGAGATATAATCAATAAGATAGATCCTGCCCTGAGATGGGGTAAAAAACATAGTATTTCAGTTCTACCATTTCTCCCTTTTGTATCTGGTCAGTGAATTTTACAGTCATAGTTTTGGCTCTGTATAAACGTTTGACATGTAAAATTGATTCCACTCCCAAATAAATTTCTCTTCCTAGAATTTTACTGGGTGGCAATGATCCTATATCATTTGTCATATAGTTGCCCAAATCCCTCCATTGTGTTCCTTTACAATCTGATATTTAACGGAGAAGAAAAAAACACACACACACATGAAAAAGCCTTGCTTTTAAATGATCTCTGGTTTGCACAATGCACTTAGGCTAAAATGTGGTATAAACCGGAACTTCACTCCTTCCCTGGCCTGATAGGCTCCAGGTCTATTACAGCTACTCTGAATCTACTTCACTTCCTTTTCCTTTGGGGATGTATACATTGGCCCTTATTATATGGAAACAGAACCGGAGAAGGACTTACGATGCAAATAAATAGTCCAAGCTATTTAAGTACCTATAGACTAAGCTCTTGTGCCTGTTAATAGGAGCAGTATTCTTGCTACTAAAATGTAAACGGTGTGGTACTGTGCTTGGAAGAGGATAGGCAATATTTTAAGCAGTGCATTGCACTCTAAAAGCCTATTTAATTAGCGGTATAACCCAATAGGTCCCAAGTAAAGATGCATAGGATCAAAGCTTTATTTTCCCTAAAATAAACCAAAAAGACTAATATGTGAGCCCATTGAAATAACCTGTATGGATGACTTACTATTAGAAATAGAAATACATAGAGAAATTATGTTTATTCCCTGAAGCCCACAATTTTAATGTTAAGCTTATTTATTATGGAACTATGAGCCTGCAGCTGTAAATCTTGATGCTCTTGGAAATGAGGCCTGGTATTTCTCTTTTTGTGTCAAGGGGCTTATTATATATACCTGAACATTTAGGATTCATGGACCCACTTATTAAGCAAAAAACATTTCTTCATTTGGGCTATGTTTAGGTGTAAGTCTGCATGGCACTTTACGTATAGGATTACACTGTTACCTGTGTGTTATTACAAATAACCAGTTGGTTTAAAAAAATCTACACCCCCAAATTGTAGTTTCAAGGAGTTATTGCATTTATCTGAACTCCACTGAATGTTCTTGGGATTTTAAGAGTATCTAAGCAAAGACAGCATTTGCTATACAAGACAAAAATGCATTGGAAAGTTAAATGCTGCAGTTTTCAGCAGTAATTCCCCTTTAAAATGAAATTTTAAATGTTTTTAAAGTTGCAATAAGCTTTAGGAACATTGGATCTGTGCACAGTCATGTAAATATGTCAGCAAGTAATTTTTTGGGCTTAAATTTAGACACAGAACTCTCAAACTCTCCAAGCGCACAAAATGTATTGATTGTGGAACTCCAAGCACATAATATGTATTGATTGCTTGCACACAATGATTGTTTACTCCTATTTGATTTAGAACTACATGTTCGCCATGTACACATCAGAGACCTGGAATGTAGCTAAAATGTCAAAGCTCAACCTGTACATATTATTGAAGCACCCCAAAGTTATTGTCCCACTATTTGACCCTCAAAGTATTACCATTTTGTGTTGTTTCTGGCACAATTTGCCAACCTTAATAAGTAAGATGCACACATTCCAGATCAAATACATATAATTTTATTACTAAATCAAAAGCAAGAGGCACACGTCAAATGAAGCTTTGCAAACCAACTGAATCACAAAGTTGACATACAGGCATAATTATATAATTTGTTCAAATACAATACGTGAACATGCATACTTTACTACTTTATTACACAGCAATCCTATGTACGCTTGTTTGAAATTTAAGCTGAGTGCATGCGAGTGTGGAGGTTACTGAAATTTATTCACAAAACAACAGGTAACAGAAGGAAACTATCTTAATAATGCAAATGTAGATCGATGAGAAACCTGTGGATGAAAACAAAGAAAATGGATTTTAGTTTAAGGTAAGTACGGGTATGACTGAGATTTTATTCACAATAGAACATATTCTAAAAAATGCAAATGTACAGATCCATGAGAACCTTAAACTTTAAAACTTTAAAAACTTTAAACCTACGGATGAAAACGAAGGAAAATAGCTTTACTGGCAGGGATGCAGTAACATCTAAAAGTTCTTTTCTAAAGAACTAATCTAACTAATCTAAAAGTTCTTATTAACACCTTTTCCTTTTAGCAGCTGTAAAAGAGAGGGAGGAGGAGGGCGGGGAGAGAGAGCCTAAAACAACACACCATACAACAGAAGGCAAACATCTTAACAATGCAAATGTACAGGTTCTTATTTAGAATTTACATCACACTGCGATCAATGGAACATATTCCCAGAAGTGCAGCCGCAGATGTTTTTAATTTATTTTGTGGCTAGCACTTAAGCAAACCCCTTTATAGTTTCTTACCTATCTTCTAGGTTCCTTCTCCAGAACTAAGGAGTAAGTGTCCCGTTAGAAATTCCAAGAAGACCTGTGGATAAAAACAGGAAAAAAATGGATTTTGCAGGCCAGCTTAACAATGCAAATGCAATTTATTCTTATTCAGAATTTACTTCAATGGAACACATTCCCAGAACGAAAGCGACAGATGACAATAACTTTTTAAATTTATTTTGTGGCTAACACTTTAGCAAACCCCTTTAGTTTCTCACCCATCTTCTTCTGGGTTGATCTCCTCCAGAACTGCAGTGGCTTGCCTAAAAGTAAAAAACAAAGACTGTTACAATATAGTAAGGGGTCACATTATAAATTTCACCAGCCCTGTGGATGAAAAGAGGGAAAATGGATTTTTCAAGCTGGGATGCCTTACCATGAACACTTCCTGCCATCCACAAGTTTTAACTGACACCTCTGGCTTCTTGGCAGCTGTAATAGAAAGAGAGAAAAACGAAAAAAATATATATTTTTCCATCAGGGAGTTTCTGACCCTCTGTTTAAAAGCAAAGTTTGAATCAACCTATTTTTTTCAAGCCTGGAACTATTTAGCTAGGCTTCGGGGGAAAAAAATCTCCTTGTATGTAGTAACTCTTCAGCACGGATCAAACCCTCCGACCTAGAGTAAGAAACCCACTTGGAGCCCCGGATCGGCATCTCCCCGGCCTGCTTACTTGGCAAAGGTTTTCCACCTCGCTTGGGAAGGGCGATGCGTCCGGACTCTTTAAGGCTGGGAAATCCTGATGCTACACTCCATCGCCCCATTTTCCCATGCCTTATGCCTCTTTAAATCCGATCTATCAAAGAAGTATATGCATAGGAAAAAGGAACGACGAGCAGAAATCCAGGCTCTTGGCGGGGACCGCGGGCCGACCTGGAAGAAAAGGAAAAAAGAAGGAAAAATCAGGCATTGGCTGCGAGGCATCACCGAAAAACCAAAAAGAAAAGTTTTCCCCAACTTCTCCTTTGCTGCTTCTGGCCCCGAAGGCGCTGCGGCTCACCGGCGTCTCCATCGCTGCCCAAAACCTGCAAAAGAAGACAAAGATTTCGCCCCTCTGAAACTTTGGAGAGAGTTGCTGGATTTGCGCAGCCCCGGAGCGCTTGGACTCCCAGCGCAAACTTTGCGCTTGGAAGAGGAAAGCCCGACCCCGCGCCCAAGTCCCCGCTGCAAAAGGCAAGGAAAGAAACGCAGGTCTTACCTGGTTGAGCTCTCTGGGGTGCCAAGCGCTCCGGGACTGGCTTTTTATGCTGGTTCGAGACCTTGAAGCTACGTTAGCAAGACAGCGCGGCTGCTCTTCTCACGCCTTCGCCAAGGCTTCGCAAAGCCGCACCTGCAGGATGCCAACAACAACAATAACAAAAAAAAGGGCTGGGAAGTATCTCTTTTGCGGGCAGGACGGGGGTCGGGCGAGGGGGCCGAGAGGGGCATCGCCTGAGAAAGCCGCTTATCGCTTGTTTGGCTCCCATTGACGTCAGAGATTGGCACCAACGAAGAGAAACTTTCTACCCCAAGAAGAGTTACTCTTCCCACCCGCCAAAAGGCCCCTAAAACCTCGCCCCCCCCCAACAAAGCCATCTATCAAGATAGCTTTTCAAGGCCCCCAGCCTAGTTCTCCATCAGCTTCTCTGCATTGGAGGGGGTCTTTTAGGTTCAATTCTTGAAGGGGAAAAAAAGGAGCAAGCAACTTTCTTCTGCGTTGCTATTGCTCTCTCACACACACACACAAAAGAGAGAGGCCTCTTAACAGCTTTTGCCATTTTTTCCCTCCATTTAGCTGTCCTTTCAGGCACCCTGGTCCCTAATTCTTATTCAACCCTGGTCCCTAATTCCTATTCACTGAAACTGAAGTCTTCACTGTGTTTACAGTCAGAACCCTAAAAATGATGCAGTTTCTCTAATAATTTTTTCATTTTACTTTATTTGTATGCCGCCCTTTTCCCTGAGGGGACTCAGGGCGGCTCACAATTCAGGGGGAGGGAAGGACAAACAAGTTACAAACATGAAGACAATACATCATTAAAAAAGCACAAAAAAGCAAAAAATTGCACCAAAGAGCTGCCATTGTTGTCAAAAATGTTCCTCCTTTCCTGCTTTGCCCTTCCAACCTTAGGCTGGTGCCTGGGATGAAGAGGCAGGTGAGGCCTGGCCAATATAATGAAACGTTTTTATAATTAAATATAGCTAACGTGTGAATCTTTGCCCAAGGAGTTCATAATG
>NC_045555.1:47927353-47964853 GCF_009769535.1 Thamnophis elegans | reverse complement strand
GAGATTGTGTTAGGTTTTCAAATGCTGGGAAGCTTGTTATTGTGAAAATAGTAAGTTTCCGTTAACTGCAGAAGGTATGCACTTAAAGAAGTGCTTTACCTGGAATCTTTTCCTGATGGATGGAAAGAGAGCGAAATGTAACATTATAATTCTCAAGGATGCAAATTTTGCTTCGCCCTTTTTTGACATTGCTAAAATAAGGCATTTTGAAAGATATAACCGGTTGTTTGTTCAGGGCTGACCAGCTGGGCACCCTGAAATTCCCACTTCAGTAATAGATGTCTCAGGAGATTCTCAGTTCTCCAGGCCATGGTTATCCTAAAGGTGTTTTTCTTCAAGAGGCAACGGGATTTTCTCTTTTTTCTTTGAAGGCGTTTCGCTTCACATCCAAGAAGCTTCTTCAGCTCTGAAGAAATCCTTCACCATCCAGTCAGAGCTAAAGAAGCTTCTTGGATGAGAAGCGAAACTCCTTCAAAGACAAAAATCCAGTTGCCTCTTGATAAAGCATCTTCGGGACACTTAAATGATGCTGTAAAAACAGAGATGAAACCCTGATGTCTGTTCTTCCTAATTTTTTTCCCCAGTTTACTATACAGCCATATTTAATTTTGAAGAAAAGTCAAAGAATTACAATGCTTGTAACAATAAACACTCAAAATATAATTAATACTGATAAAATACCCACTTTCTTACCTACATATATGTAAGTAATATGTGTGTGTGTGTGTGTGTGTGTGTTTGTGTGTATACACAGATATACAGATACCTTTCACCCTGGCTTCGCTGATAACGGATAAGAGCCTGTGGCCTAATGGCTAAGATGTCTGCCTAGTATGTAATATAGCCCAGGTTCAAATCCCAGTAAGGGAATGGCTAGCTGATGAGAGCTAAGTAGCTTGAAATAGATCTATACTAGTCTCCCTTTATTTATTTATCAGCACAAATACAACAAAATGTAACAAAAAGGCAACAGTAAAAAAATATTGGGTTTCTGTCTGGATGGTCTCTTGTGACGAGCCGAAGGACAGAGAATGGAAGTAGTGATCTTCCTCCCATATTTGGGCATACCGGGGGTTGTAAAAATCTAATAGATATATATGTATGTATATATAATTACAATATTAAGTATCTGAACATACAAATATGGCGTATCAAAATAATATACAGTATTGTACTAAATGAGGAGGAGATGGAGCAATAAGATGGTCTATATATGGCTAGATCTAGTAATACATAAAAAAGCTGAGACAGTTCTTCATTAATATTTTATAGATATAATTGAAGTTTCTACAAATAAATTCATTTATTCATTATTTTGAATATATATTTTCCAATTTTATTAGCGCTGATAATATTTGTGTTCTACTTTATCATATCTTCTGGTTAATAATATTAACCGAACAGGCATCGACCCACCTTTACCTTCGTCTTTATTTATAAACATTTATTCTCCCCTCACAGCTTTTTTCTAAAACTGCTCTTGGAAAGGTAAATGACACATAATCCAACTCATAAAGTCATGTGGGACATACAAGACTTACAACGATTTGTTCAGTGGCTGTTTGAAGTTACAAGGGCATTGAAAAAAGTGACTTATGGCTGTTTTTCACACTTACGACCATGGCCACATGATCAAAATCCAGAAGCTTGGCAACTGACTCGTGCAAGGAAACTCAACGAGGAAGTCAGATCCACTTAACAACCACATTACTAATTTAATAACTGCAGTGATTCATTTAATAACAGTGACCAGAAAAGCTGTAAAACTCACTTAACAAATGTTTCACTTAGCAATAGAAGTTTTGCGCTCCCATAAGTCAAGGACTACCTATACAGTCTCTGGATGAAAAGCCACATGCCAATTTGGGTTCATTTTGTAGATCTGAAAAAAGAAATATTTTGGCACTTCCCTGTGCCTAAAACATTTGGTCAGTTTTTCTATAAAAATTTAAGTCAGAAGTCTGGAGGAAAAAAACCCTCCGAGTTAGAATCCTATTTTGAAATTTAGAAAGATAAATGGAATAGACATCCCTCACATAGGATGGGGGTAGGATGAGGCCTAAGATCAAAGTCAAGAGATGCTCACAGGGAGAAAGGCAGGGAAATGGACAGCGATAAATAATCATTGAAATGGTATCTCCCTCCCAAGCCCCTTAGGATTAATTCTGATTGTGCAGAATCCTGCCTTAATCTTTTGAAATAAAAATTGCACACTGTGTGGCAGAATTAAGCAGGGGGATGTTTGCATGATTACAGTGCTGATTTAGTATTTTTTTCTCTCTCTCATTATAAATATGTTATCTTTTTGGTCATTAACATATTTCTCTAGCCACGAGCTTGCTATAATTTAATTTAAAATGGGAAACAGCTGATGCTCAAGATTATTCTTCTTAATCAAGGATAGCAAATGTTTTTGTTCTAAGAAATTAAGAGTACAAGCACATGCATATTAATGGTCTTGATAGTGTTGGAATCAGGACCACAAAAAAATGTTATTTGAGGTTTATGACTAAAGGAATTTTCTGCTTTCCTTCTGTAAAACCATGTAAAACATCTAGGGCCTAAAATTACCCAGCATCTGAACACATATACCCAGAGCTACACTTTGTTACTCCTGAACTTAAGGTCTTCAGTGAGAAAGTTTCCTCTTCCTCCTCCTCCAGGCTCCAGGCTAATATTATATTATATATATAGCTGATAAAGGAGGAGAACCTTGTGGCTAAGTGGTTAACACATCTACCTAAGATGTAATACAGCACAGGTTCTAATCCCAGTAAGGGTATGGCTAGCTGATGATATAGCAATAGCAATAGCAGTTAGACTTATATACCGCTTCATAGGGCTTTCAGCCCTCTCTAAGCGGTTTACAGAGAGTCAGCATATTGCCCCCAACAATCTGGGTCCTCATTTTACCCACCTCGGAAGGATGGAAGGCTGAGTCAACCCTGAGCCGGTGAGATTTGAACCGCTGAACTGCTGATCTAGCAGTAGCCTGCAGTGCTGCATTTAACCACTGCGCCACCTTGGCTCTTGAGATCTAAATAGCTTGAAATAGATCTATACTAGTCTCCCTTTATTTATTTATCAGCACAAATACAACACACACAGACACAGACACAGACACACACACACACACACACACACACACACACACACACACACATATATATATATATATATATATATATATATGTCTCTCTGTGTGTGTGTGTGTATATATATATATATACACACACACACACACATATATATATATACATACATGCACACACACACACACATATATACATACACACCCCCACACCCCCACACACCAATCAGTTAAAACAAACTTCCTCCTCTAACTAGCAATTTAAATATGCAAAGTTTGCACTATTGAATTCAATGCAGCGTATAGACTGAATGTTTCTCCTTAATTTTTGGGTTTTTTGTGTGTGTGTGTGTGGGGGATTGGTAAATTAGAAAAATTGGAAACCTGCCTTAAACCACAACAATTCTTTTTCACGCAGAGATGAGTGCGACGGAAGATGCCATTTTCTTATTCTGACCTTTGCTTGAAACGAATTTTAGCCTTCAGCCAAGAAATCTACGGTGAGGGCCTTGGTGAGGGAGGAGAGGTTCACATCACAACAATGCATGTTTCAGATATCAGTCAGGCTAGGGACTTATCGACTTTCTCCCTGCGTGGGTGTAAAGAGGGAAGCCAACCTTGGAAAAGAGAGCGCACTGGAGTTAAAACACTAGGGCATGACAGGAGAATTATGGGTGCTGCAAAGCCTATAATTGAGAGAGGCCCACTTTATTTTCATAGCCAATGGCTAACCAAATAGGATCCCAAAGACTGCTAATATTTCGGCAGAAAGCAATGCAGGGAAGTGGTGGAGAAGCATTTGCAATCGATCAATCAATTGGCTAAACTGGTGTTTTTCAAACGTGGCAACTTTAAGATTTGTGGACTTCAACTCCCAGAATTTTCTAGCAAGCATTTGTGGACTTCCACCTATCTTAAAACTCCCAAGATTAAGCAGCACTGTTCTATAAAATTATAAGAAAATAGACTGTGGCAAGATATATTCAAATACAGCCACTCTCTTAAAAGGGATTGGCTTTCTAGGAATGAGACAAATAGAATACTAAATTGTCCAAGTGTGATTAGACACCTCAGGAATTTGTCTCCGGTGCCTATGTTCTCAGTGTACACACAAAAAACCAACAAAGTAATAATAATCATCATAATAAAGGATAATAATCAGAGTTGGGTTGCTCCTGGTTTAGCCTGGATCGGTCAAACTGATAGTAGTGGAGGCTCCGCCCACCTGCCCGGACGCTTCTGCGCATGCGCAGAAGTGTCACGCGCGCAAGAGTAAACTTGCAGTAAAAAAATTAGCAACCCACCACTGACAATAACCATAATAGTGATACCAATAGAGAAGGTAGTGGAACAGATGAGAAGGAAGTAATGTAGCCATTGTACATGGGTGGTACATATACTTAGACAGAACTGTGGAATTTTAAGTGTTCAGCTGAGTTAGAAGCATTATATATATAAGTCATTGGACAACCCAACATTTGGTTGCCAAGGTACAAAGAAGTGGAAGATGTTTTCCATGGATAATATTTGAGGCCTTTGGAATGGCAATTTTACCTATTGCAAGATGTAGGACTTGCTCTAGGAAGAACCCGTTTTAAGTGCCATCTTAACTCTGCAACTGATGAACACATTCTATGAAACCACTGAACAATACTTTGCTTTTGGTGTAAGATTAAACTGTGGGAGATGATTTATATTATGTTATGTTGATTTATTTATGATAATGTAGGTTATTTTTAAGTCTCAATAGAAAGGTGGGAGACAAATATAAGAACACATAAATGTCACGAATAACTAAACAAATTAAAGAAAAATAGTCGTGGTGGGAGAATGAATTTGTTCCTAAAGATTAGGATTAAAATAAAAATAAAATACCCTAAATAAAATATATGTGTTCTTAAACACATCAGTAAAAACATAATTGACAATACACCAGTAAAGCAAGTACAAAGCTGATTGAAAACCTAATTCAGCAGCAAAACCAGTTAATTGTCAAACAAAGCCTTGGTTGACTTTATAAAACATCTGCTTGGTTTCTGAGATTTTAATGGTTTTGTCCCGGATTGGTTTATAAGATCTTGTATTCATGCTTGAATGATAATGTTTTAATAATAATAAAAAAAAGAATCTCATCACCATCTGGCTATTGGAGGCGAGAAAGTTATAGCAAAGAGGCTTTGTTTTGGATTCCAAGTAAATTGCCTTTGGTGTTAGCAAGAATAATGTTTATTGTGCCAGGCTGAGAACTAGAAGGGAGTGTGAGTGGCTTTCTATTGTAGATTATCTCACTTCAAGGCATGAAAGCAGGGCAGTGAAATAGAGGAGAGGAAGCCAAATATCTCTTTCATGAGATCAGATTCATGCGACCAAATGAATCAAGAGGTCTTATCAACGTTTTGGGCAACACACCTGGAATGAGGTGCATTCATTGATAGGGGGAATCCATTTGCCATACTGTATCATTCTGGAGAGAATTTAGCCTTGTGGCCACTAACAGGTGACACCAACATGCTTGCAAATCCATCATTTCAGTGCCTTACCTATTATATTTGGATTATGTTTTAATAGCTCCATCTCTTACTTCTTTTTTTTATTATGTGTTTTTTTATTATTATTTTTTTTTCTGTAAAATGTGTTTTTATTTTCCATTTTTCATTTTCATACAGTCACATATATACTGTGCATAACCGGGGCCATACCACATTAAACAATAAACACAGCAATTCCTCTTGTCAACAATACCCCCCAAAATAGAAACCCAATGTACCTCTTCAACCCTCCATACACCTCTTTCTTCCGCCCCCCTCCAACTTTCCATCTTCCCTCCATCATTCCCCTCTACCCTACTTCCCCTCCCCCTCTACCACTCCTCTCTCCCGGTACACTCCCTCCCTTCCTCCTCCCCCTCCCTCCAATCCTCTCTCCCACCCTCTCTACCCCTCTTCCTTCTATCCCGCTACTCCTCCCTTTGGTGTATTTCTACTATATGTCAATGTATTCAGCTTGTCCTATTTTTACAGTAAAATTAAAGAGCAACAGTATACATGGGTATACCATCTCTTACTTCTCGAAAGGCAATTTACTACAATGATTAAGTGGTCACATTAAAAACCAGGGTCTGTGAATACCTGGCTTAGCCACAAAATCAACTGGATGACCTTAAGCCAATCAGCCGTAGAAAGAAAGAGAAAATCTGGCACACCACTTCTGAAAAGACAGCCAAGAAAACCATAAGGGGAAGTTGTCCATAACCGACCTGAAGGAACATTTCCCCTGCACCAATTGTTGCTGTGTCATCTATGAAACAGCTGAGTAGTGTGTGAGCATCTTATAGTCTGCACCCTGGAGGACAGTCCCATCCCCTCCTCCCCTTGGCAGGCCACGGAATTAATTAACCTACGTCAGGGGTCGGCAAACTTAAACACTCAAAGAGCCATTTGGACCCGTTTCCCACAGAAAAGAAAACCCCGGGAGCCACAAAGGTCAATAGCAATATAGCAATAGCAGTAGACTTATATACCGCTTCATAGGCCTTTCAGGCCTCTCTAAGCGGTTTACAGAGAGTCAGCATATTGCCCCCAACAATCTGGGTCCTCATTTTACCCACCTCGGAAGGATGGAAGGCTGAGTCAACCCTGAGCCGGTGAGATTTGAACCGCTGACCTGCTGATCTAGCAGTAGCCTGCAGTGCTGCATTTAACCACTGCGCCACCTTGGCTCTTTTATCCTAACCGGAAGCCCCCTGTTCAATTCTGGAGCTGACCGGAAGTTCAGTTCCCCCACCATAGAGTCTCCTCCTAGCACAGCGTACTTTTTCCTCTACCTGTCATAACCGAAAGTCGTATCAATTGTGGAGACAACTGGAAAACACTCCCCATGCCATAGAGTCTTCTCCTGGCACACTGTGCTTCTCTCTCCCCCTCCCCCCACTGGAAGCTCCTCTCAAAATTGTGGCGCCGACCAGTGACGGAGCCGCAGCAGAGGGAGGAAAGAGCCACCTGCGGCTCCAGAGCCGCAGTTTGCTGACCCCTGACCTGGAGCAATGTTCTCAATCTCAGCAGTTCTAATCTTAAAACTCCCAGAATTCCAACCAACATGGCTAATTGGGGAATTCCGGGAGTTGAAATCCTTGCAGCTTAAAATTGACCTAGGGGGTGTCAAACTTGATTCATTGAGGGCAACGTCAGGGTTGTGTTTGACCTCAGGGGGGCTGGGAGGGCGTGGCCAGTGGGGGCATGGCCAGCTTGACATCATCGGCTCTTGACATCAACAAGAGCCGAGGTTGCGCAGTGGTTAGAGTGCAGTACTGCAGGCCACTTCAGCTGACTGTTATCTGCAGTTCAGCGGTTCAAATCTCACCGGCTCAAGGTTGACTCAGCCTTCCATCCTTCTGAGGTGGGTGAAATGAGGACCCAGACTGTGGGGGCGATATGCTGACTCTGTAAACCGCTTAGAGAGGGCTGAAAGCCCTATGAAGCGGTATATAAGTCTAACTGCTATTGCTATTGCTATTTGTGTCAGGGGTGCTTGTGGCAACCTGAACAGTCTGCCAGCGGAAATGAGCTCCCAAGCTCCGTTTCCAGTTGTGATGGCCTCCTGTAACTTTTGGCCTGCAAAAACAGAGCTCGGGAGGGCAGTGTACGCCCCCACAAGCTCCGTTTTCACTGGCAGAGACACCATAGGCTGGTCCTTTACTGTTTCCATGGCAGCCCCATAGGCCAGGTCTAAGCACCTTGTGGACCCAGCCAGCGGGCCTCCCCCCAAAACTTAATTTGTAGATTTCAACAAAGAATAGGACTGCTTAAAAACTGGAGCCAGCAATGCAAACATTTGACATATCAATTCACTCAACTCAACTCTGTACATTATTTGCACATCCTTGAGCCGAGGTGGCGCAGTGGTTAAATGCAGTACTGCAGGCCACTTCAGCTGACTGCTATCTGCAGTTCTGCTGTTCAAATCTCACCGGCTCAAGGTTGACTCAGCCTTCCATCCTTCCGAGGTGGGTGAAATGAGGACCCGGATTGTTGGGGGCGATATGCTGACTCTGTAAACCGCTTAGAGAGGGCTGAAAGCCCTATGAAGCGGTATATAAGTCTAACTGCTATTGCTATTGCTAATTGCCTATGCATATATGTGACTTTTCCCAACTTGGGAAAATTGTCCTGCTTCCACAATCTCTTATAGCAGACTGCAGATCCTGGGTAATAATAGTAAATCCAACTGGAAAGGTCCAGGTTGAAGAATCCTCGCCTAGGACTAGGTAATAGGAAAAAAAAAAAATCTGTTATGACAAAGTTTATGTTAGAAAAAAAAAATCAGCATGGTGGTTAAGTTGTCATTATGACTTAATTGACCAGAGTGGCTAATTCTGTAAATTAGGTGTAAAATTGAAGAAAATGGATTATTGGAAGCAACGAGTGTGGTTACTTGCTTGCAACAAATGCATTTAAAATAATTATCAGAATGGTCAGAGTGCTTAGTTATTGGCTCAACCGGAAAATGAGCAAAGGTTGTCATTAGGGAAATGTGATGGAAATTAAATTGCTTTTTAGCAAAGGGTATTCTTTGCAATGAATTGAATTCTCAGTTAAAATCCCCACATGGCCATCTAGATATAGATATAGAGCCGAGGTGGCGCAGTGGTTAGGGTGCAGTACTGCAGGCCACTTCAGCTGACTGCATCTGCAGTTCGGCGGTTCAAATCTCACCGGCTCAGGGTTGACTCAGCCTTCCATCCTTCCGAGGTGGGTGAAATGAGGACCCGGACTGTGGGGGCGATATGCTGACTCTGTAAACCGCTTAGAGAGGGCTGAAAGCCCTATGAAGCGGTATATAAGTCTAACTGCTATTGGTATTGCTATCTGTTCACTACATCTTGCTGATCAGGTGACAATTCCGAGTATTTTCAACTCCTCCCATTATCCTCTGCGCTGAATACGAAATTTCAGATTAGGAATAAAAAACAGTTTGTTCTGTTAATAAAAGTTTTCTTTTGAACCCTTCAGTATATCGATAGTCACAGTGTCTTCCCCGTCTTAGTGTCTATCTCCCCATGGATAACTGACTTGGCCTTCAAGTCAAATTTTCCCCTTGAAATTTGGAAACTTCTTTGGTATTCAGATCGACTATGTCGTTTTCCCATGGGAACAAGCTTCCCCTTAAATTTTAAGACATCTAACCATGAGAGCATGGTTCTATAGATTCTATAGATTAGATATATAGACTATAACTCAAATTTATATTTAGTTTAAAATAAGCTAATTTCAAGGGGGGAAAAATCACATCTGCTATTAGGGTTTAAGTTATGAGTATCAATTGGATGTTTTGCTCAGGGCACTAACTACTAACATATACATTTGAGCAACAAAAACCAAATGCACAGGTACAGTATAGGTGGTGCCTTGCTCAACAGTAGTAACTGTGAAAGGGATCTTGGAGTCCTAGTGGAGAACCACTTAAATAGGAGCCAGCCGTGTGCAGCAGCTGCCAAAAAAGCCAACACAGTTCTAGGCTGCATCAACAGAGGGAGAGAATCAAGATCACGTGAAGGGTTAAGACCACTTTATAATGCCTTGGTAAGGCCACACTTGGAATACTGCATTCAGTTTTGGTAGCCACAATGTGGAAAAGATGTGGAGACTCTGGAAAGAGGGCAGAGAAGAGCAACAAAGATGATTAGGGGGCTGGAGACTAAAACATATGAACAACGGTTGCAGGAACTGGGTATGTCTAGTTTAATTAAAAGAAGGACTAGGAGAGACATGATAGCAGTCTTCCAATATCTCAGGGGCTGCCCCAAAGAAGAGGGAGTCAAGCTATTCTCCAAGGCACCTGAGGGCAGGACAAGAAGCAATGGGTGGAAACTAATCAAGGAGAGAAGCAGCCTAGAACTAAGGAGAAATTTCCTGACAGTCAAAACAATTAACCAGTGGAACAACTTTCCTCCAGAGGTTGTGAATGCTCCAACACTGAAAGTTTTTAAGAAGATGTTGGATAACCATTTGTCTGAAGTGGCATAGGGTTTCCTGTCTAGGCAGGGGGTTGGACTAGAAGACCTCCAAGGTCCCTTCCAACTCTGTTATTCTATTCTATTCTATTCTATTCTATTCTATTCTAAATCTCGTTGACATGGGGACATTTCAGCAGTTTTCCAAGCAGGATTGCAGGCCAAGTCATTACAAAGCAATGCCAATTGAAATAGTTTAGTTTCTTTATAATTGTAGCAAGTCATTGTAGTGGAGCGTTTAGAAGTTTGGACTGCAAACGAAGAGGCCTAAATTTCAAATTGTCCTTCAAAGAAGACTTCAAGATGACCTTGAGCTAAATCACGTTCTCAACCTTCTCTATTACACAGGATTATTGTTAAGGAGTTGTGTCTATTCCCATATGGTCTTCTGGCGAGAAGAGATAGAGGAATTCGACAACAGGACATTCACCCATGATAAAACAATAAAAAAAAGCTTTGAAATGAAATGAAAACACTTTCCGTGTAGGCAGATTTTTTGTAGCAGCTTCAGCATAATGAGTGATTTTGTTCCAACCTCTCATTATAATGTTTTGCCAATACAGAGGCTGCCGTAAAGTATTTCTGGCCTTGACTTTTTCTCCTTTCTGAGTCACTTACCTTTCAAGCTGCCCTGTAGCTCATTTTATTTGATTGATTTCTAATGTCAAAAGGGGGAACTTTGGGAAAGGAGGCTTCTATAACTGAGTTAATAATAACAAGGCAAAAACCCTGCTGCTAAGTTTGAAAACCACCTTCTAATTAAATCCCTCATTAAAGTAAAATAATGAATCACGGCACAAAGCCTTTGTTTCACTAATATTCTATTTGTTGCAACCGGTTGTTTTGTAAGACTGGAACAAAGACACCTGCGTTGGTAATTATTCTTTTCAAATAGCCCGATGCAAATTCGTTTGCAAACCTTAGAAAAAAGGTAAAAACAAACTGTAACATGGCATAAGGTGCATTTGGCCAAATGGACCTTTAAAGTCACCAATGGAAGAAGAAAATAATATGCAACATTATTTTGCTGCTCAGAAAGAAAAGCTACCTTTTTAAAGGCACATTATTTTTGGAATGATGCTGCTGTAGAGTAGGACAGCTAAAGAACAAGCTGGACTTGGGTAGATGTCCAACTAAAAAGAACCATCTTGTTTGTTTTTGAAAGCAATAGCAATAGCAGTTAGACTTATATACCGCTTCATAGGGCTTTCAGCCCTAAGTGCTTTACAGAGTCAGCATATCGCCCCCCACAGTCTGGGTCCTCATTTCACCCACCTCGGAAGGATGGAAGGCTGAGTCAACCTTGAGCCGGTGAGATTAGAACCGCTGAACTGCAGATAACAGTCAGCTGAAGTGGCCTGCAGTACTGCACCCTAACCACTGCGCCACCTCGGCTCTGCACAAAGCAGACTGCACAGGTGGTTCTCGACTTACAACAGTTTGTTTAGTGAGCATTCAAAGTTACAACGGCCCCGAAAAATGTGACTTATGACCTCTTTTCACAGTTACGACCTTTGCAGCATCCCCACATTAATGTGACCAAAATCCAGATGCTTGGCAATTCATATTTATGACCATTGCTGTGTCCAAAGGTCATGTTGATCAAGCTTTGTGACCTTCTGACCGGCAAAATCAATGGGGAAGCCAGGTTCACTTAACGTCCAAATTACCAATTTATCAACTGCAGTGATTCACTTAAGAACTGTGGCAAGAAAAGTCATAAAATGAGGCAATGCTCATTTAATAACAGAAATGTTGGGCTCAATTTTGGTCGTACGTTGAGGACTACCTGTATCGCACTATTGATAGGGAAACACAAACAACACTGATTAGTATCAGAAGTTGTATTCAGCAGGTTCTGGCCAGTTCTGGAGAAATGGTAGAGGAAACTTTGAGTAGTTCGGAGAACTGGTAAATACCACCACTGACTGGCTCCCACCCCCATCTATTCTCTGCCTCCCGAGTCCCAGATGATTGGGAGGGAATGAAAATGTTACAGTAGCCTTCCCCTGCCATGCCCACTAAGCCATGCCCACAGAAGAGTGTTTGGACACTACAGTTGGTCCAGAATGCAGCCGCACGAGCGATATCGGGTGTACCTCCGTACACCCATGTTATACCTATCCTCCGTGAGCTGCACTGGCTCCCTATTGGTCTCCGGACGTGCTACAAAGTGCTGCTGATCACCTTTAAAGCCCCACATGGCATTGGACCTGGATATCTGAGAGACCGTCTCCTGCTACACACCTCCCAACGTCCGATTAGAACCCACAGGCTAGGCCTCCTACGGGGGCCGTCTACCGGACAATGCCGGCTGGCGACCACTCGGGGGAGAGCCTTCTCTGTGGAATGAGCTACCAGCAGAGATCCAGACCCCTTTGATAGCATCTGGCCACTGTTGTCCTGGATGACCTGATTTCCTTTTACCAGTAGGAATTAAGGTTTGACTTTCTTTGAGAATGGTCTGGGCTCTTTATTTTATTGATTTAAATTGATTGGGTACCCAAAAATGCAGTGACAGCCCATTAACTGAACCAGCATGGCAAATTCTGCAGCAGCCTCTGCTTTGGGGAACATCTTCCAACAGCCCCCCATCTTGTTAGCCTTATGTAAAACTTTAAAAACTTGGCTGTGTTCCCGAAGCCTGGAGCACTACAAGCCCAAGACTCTCCTGACTATATTGCTAACTTGGCAGATGTGTTGCTTTGCATGTACTCAGATTAGACATTGCAGTGTTTTTTTTAAATTGTTTTCATGGTTTTGACTGTTTTTGTGGTTTTTAAATATTTTTAAGGTTTTAATAGTAATATTAAGGGCCAGAGTCATTTGCTAAAATGTGCAGCTGTAGAAATCCAGTGCAATCATGGGAGAGAAACCGAAGGAGAGAGGGTAGGAAGGGGAAGAGAGAGGGTAAGAGTAGGGGAGAGGAAAAGGAAGAAAGAAGGGGAAGGGGAGAAGGAAAGAAGGAAGTAGAGAAGGAAGGGAGAGAGAAAAGAAAAGAAAGAGAAAATAAACCCCCCAGAGAATGCTGTTAAACACTGTAGTCTGGTATATAAGTCTAAGTGCTATTGCTATGTGAATAAAGTTCTGCAATCTTTTTAAACTTTTTTTTTTAAAGAGGTCACTCTTCATGTATGTTAAGTTGCTGAGGGTCATTGGAACAGGGCAGCCCAAGGCAGCCAGAAATTTGAAAAATAAATATAATAAAACTTATTTTTGTGTGTAAATCGTGTTTGTCATGCACTATATGAGAACATACTATTCTGCTTTCTACTTTTAACTTGTTTGTTATTCTTTTTGGGGGATATATATTTATATTATACATCTTTTAATGTTAATCACGCTTTTTTCCCCTCCTGATATTTGTGGCAGGTGGTATAGGTTCAGTAGTCCGAGAGCTTATGGTTTTGATGGTAAGAAACCTGAATTTGTCTTCATGTCAAAAGAATTAAATTGTCACGAGCATCTCTGAGATGCAGGATGAAGAGGAGTGACAGGAGAGCCACCAGCTTGAGGGATTCAGCGGGGAAAAGTGACAAGCAGGGAAAGTAGCATTGCCTAGCAACCGAGAGATGCAGCTATTGCTGGTCTCAGAAGATGAAGAGGCGGAGCTAACATCGCCCAATCACAAAGAGGAGGGCTGAATACTGCAAGACTATTGGCCAGAAAGAATTCCATCCCGCCAAAGGAATAAATTCAGGTCTCGCCACCCCGCGAGCTTCATAGATCCATAGACAACTCTCCACTTATCTCATACCATGTTCCTCAACTTCTTAGCCTGTCTTCTCAAGTAGTGACTCTGGTGTCTTAAATTATGTTTATTTGACTTTCTACTCAGGGGTGGGATTCAGCCGGTTCGGATTGGTTTGGGCAAACCACCAATTCTGGCAATCAGTTGGCCCCGCCCACCTGCCCTGCGCTAGTCCATCCTATATACTTCCTTTGTTTGAAGCCCAGCTAATATGCGCTGCAGAGCAGAGGCTGCGCCGAGGTGGCGCAGTGGTTAGGGTGCAGTACTGCAGGCCACTTCAGCTGACTGTTATCTGCAGTTCAGCGGTTCTAATCTCACCGGCTCAAGGTTGACTCAGCCTTCCATCCTTCCGAGGTGGGTGAAATGAGGACCCGGATTGTTGTTGGGGGCAATATGCCGACTCTGTAAACCACTTAGAGAGGGCTGAAAGGCCTATGAAGCGACATATAAGTCTAACTGCTATTGCTATTGCTACCTCAGTTGTTTTACTCACTGGAGCTGCAATAGAAGGTAAGTTTTTACAGCTGTTTGGAAATGCACAGCGTTTCAGTGCACGTCATTTGGCTCACACCCAGTGAGCTGGTTGTTACACCGGTTGAATCCCACCGCTGCCTCTAGTACTTTATTGAGGATTTAAACTCTCTCTCGTCTCTAATATAAACTTGAGTTGAGTTTTTGTGGACTGGGGTTTTTGGGAGTGAGAACCTATGACTGGTTTTTGTTTAAACCTTTTTTGCCAGTGGAGTCCTGTTTGAAAAATCACTTTTAGTAAAAAAATATAAGACTTATTACCTGAGTGTCTGTGATTTCCGTGGGCCTGGCCAGGACAGACATTTGTGTAAACGAGAAAGGGCTTCCTAGCTTCCTCCCAATTTATATTCCCATGTCAGCAATTCATTCATTTAGATACATCATAGTCTGTAAAAACAGCACGAGAAGCGGCATTAACGTTTGTGAAATCTGAAAGGTCTTTTCCCAGAGGGAAATCTCTTCCAACCCCCAATTATTTCCTACAAATATGGAGTTTTTGTTTCACATTTTGCAGAACATGCTGCAGCGCTAGATGGCGGCATCCACTAAGCCAAACAACACTTTCATTGTGATCTGTGTAGATATTTCAGCTGTTAACAACATGGAGGCAAAAGTTTGACAGGAGGATTTGCTCTGGATTTATGGTGTGGCCTACAGCACAACTTCGAAAGGGCTTTTTTTGGTGCAAGAGGTTATTGGAAAAATACCAAATTACTTTTAGCATGTACGGAAAGCTGAATGTATGGGCAAAGAAAACCTCATTCCTACGAATGTTTAAATTGAACGCCACAAAGGATTGTGAAGATGCACAGGGACCCTGATAAGATGATTTATAGATAAGGACCACTTTGCTTCAACTATAAAGTGCCATGGATTCTGATACACTCTTTTCACAACTTTATAACGATATATTTGGAGTGGTTCCCCACCCCTAAGATACGCCTTATTTGCTTAAGCCACATGGACTTTGAAAACAACCATGGCCCACATTTTGTCTCACAAGGTCAGTGACTCCTGAGAAAGTGTAAAGGTTGTTAGTCTCCATCCAGCCCAGTGATGGATTCCGGATCCCAACCAGTACAACAGTGCCAATGATGCTCCAGCTGCTCGGTGGAGTGTTGCACAGGCGCTGTACGCACTATGTGTGTGTGTGGAAGTGCCGAAGGCTTTAAATGACAGGTAATAGCAATAGCAATAGCAGTTAGACTTATATACCGCTTCATAGGGCTTTCAGCCCTCTCTAAGCGGTTTACAGAGTCAGCATATTGCCCCCTAACAATCCGGGTCCTCATTTTACCCACCTCGGAAGGATGGAAGGCTGAGTCAATCTTGAGCTGGTGAGATTAGAACCGCTGAACTGCAGATAGCAGTCAGCTGAAGTGGCCTGCAGTACTGCACCCTAACTACTGCGCCACCTCGGCTCTTGTAAGGTAAGCAGCCGAGGTGGCGCAGTGGTTAAATGCAGCACTGCAGGCTACTTCAGCTGACTGCAGTTCTGCAGTTCGGCGGTTCTAATCTCACCGGCTCAAGGTTGACTCAGCCTTCCATCCTTCCGAGGTGGGTAAAATGAGGACCCGGATTGTTGTTGGGGGCGATATGCTGACTCTGTAAACCGCTTAGAGAGGGCTGAAAGCCCTATGAAGCGGTATATAAGTCTAACTGCTATTGGGAGGGCAGGTGGGCCCTCCAGAGCACCATGCCTGGTGCTCCGGGCAGGCTCCGGTATGCCCGTACCAGGCCGTACCTCCTGCAACCCACCACTGATCCAGCCATTTAATTTTACGAGCAAAGATTTAGCAAAGCAACCTTGGTGGCCATCTGGTGAGAAGAAGGTGCCAGTTTAACAGATGAACAGAGTTGGAAGGGACCTTGTAGGTCATCTAGTCCAATCCCCCACCCAAAAAGGAGACTCTACACCATTTCTGACAGATGGCAGTCCAGTCCTCTTCTTGAAAGCTTCCAATGATGAAGCTCCCACAACTTTTGAAGTCAACTACTTCCATTGGTTAATTGCTCTCACTGTCAGAAAGTTCCTCCTTATTTCTAGGTTGAATCTCTCCTTGATCAGCTTCCATCCATTCTTCCTTGTCTGGCCTTCAGGTGCTTTGGAAAATAGCTTGACCCCCTCCACTCTGTGGCAGCCCCTCAAATATTGGGACACTGCTGTCATGTCTCCCCTGGTCTTTCTCTTCACTAGATCAGCCATGTGTTATCAGTCATTGTAAAACTTTGTGTGTAGACAATTTGTGAGACAGGCCATGGGGACTGATAGATGATTGAGAGGTCTGTCTTATTTTCAAGCATCCCATCATACGGGTATAACAGTCAAGAGCCAAGGTGGCGCAGTGGTTAAATGCAGCACTTCAGGCTACTGCTAGATCAGCAGGTCAGCGGTTCAAATCTCACCGGCTCAGGGTTGACTCAGCCTTCCATCCTTCCGAGGTGGGTAAAATGAGGACCCAGATTGTTGGGGGCAATATGCTGACTCTCTGTAAACCGCTTAGAGAGGCCTGAAAGGCCTATGAAGCGGTATATAAGTCTACTGCTATTGCTATTGCTATTAGTCTATCAGGTCGAAATTGTTCGAAGCTTGCTCACCATCTATTCACATTTCAACCGTAGAAGGAAGTGAAAATAGATACAATCAGATAAGGCAAAACCTAATTGGAAAGAAACTGCAAATTAGGGGCACGTGTACAAACTTAATATGGAATGACCTACAATGTGCTTTCCTTTGGTGGATTTACATTACTACTGTCCAGCTATCCAATACACTTTTTATCTATAGTACTGAAACTTGTTTCCAGTATCTATTTTATTAAATTGAGGACTGAGTTCTCTCTGACTGTCTCAAAAACACAAAGGATGCTTAACACATTACAATTACTGGCTGTTAAGGCAATTGTAACCCCTCTCAAACGTGAACCATATTGGCATAACCATCTTGTTTTCATGCCTTTCTGCCTGCAACTCATCCCATATTAAAATTTATATCAGTTTAGCCACTCCATGCATCTGATGAAATAAGTTGCAAGCTCGGGAAAGCACATTAATAAAAAAGTGTTAGTCAAAAAAGCTGCTAGCAGACGCCTTCAGATTTTTAGCTGCTCTGTGTAACTCAAAACAGCAATGGGAATAGATAGATCTGCCAACATTAATCTGTTCCAGAATGGTCACTTTTATTATTCATCCAGGCAAGAAAGCCTGAATACCCAAGAGCCGTAATCTTTCCCAAATCCTGTCTCCATTTATTTCAACCTGTGATAATCTCCATGAATAATGGCTGTGTATCCTCTGCTGAAAAGGTTGAGCAAAGTTAAGAGGAGGCAAGGATCAAAGCTAAAGCACATGCACACATTGTGACAGTGTGCAATGGCTGTTATGGGAATGGTGTTCACCAATTGATAAATTATCTAGGATTAAGTGGAATGGAGAAGAGATACTCAGTGGAAGGTATACCATGTCACAGCAGTGGCTGGGGCAAATATTCACATTCGGTATTATAAACTAAAGAAGAGAAATGTCTTGTACAAGCCCCTCAGACTAAAGCAGCTGTAAAGTGAGATTTGGACATTAAGTGTGAAACCTACTGGGTCAGGCTGGACAGCCTCTTAAAACCCCTTTACTTCTATATTAAAAGTCACATAGACAAGATTTGGAACTTGCAATAGAATAACAGGGACAGTTAGAAGTTGCTTAAAGGAAGTGTCCCCAATTCACTAACCACAGGATGTTCTCGCCAACGTCCCTATGTCAGAACTGTGTGTTAAAAGTCCAAGCCACAAAGTTCAATTAAAGTTCGTTAATAACACGTAAGCCATACCTGAAACAAAAGGAGAAGTAAGACCCCCATCTCCTTATAAGGCTTTCTCCTCAAGGTAACCACTAAAAAATGAGTTAAGTATTTCCGTGTTGCAATGCTTTTGGGAATGTATAAGAATGCGTGCTTCGATAATGAAGGTTGTTCAGAACTTGCAATGCTAAGCCATCGGCTCGCTTTCTGAACCTGGCTGCCAAATAAACTTTTCCTGTATCCTGAGAAGTCTAACGCCTGTCATTTTCTGCAACACGACCATCCTGGATCCTTGACATCGTTGCTTTCTCAAACGTAGTGAAAGATATTCTTATAAATTGAATTAATAATAATAATAATAATAATAATAATAATAATAATAATAATAATAAATAAATAAAGTGGACAGTGAACAAACTTGGTTATGGTTAACAACAGGTACATTAAAGAAAGAAACAGAGTCACTAATCCTGGCTGCGCAAGAACAAGCTATCCGCACAAATGCCATTAAGGCCAAAATCGAAAAATCCTCTGATGATGCCAAATGCAGACTTTGCAAAGAAGCTGATGAAACTGTTGATCACATACTCAGCTGCTGTAAAAAAATCGCGCAGACTGATTATAAATTGCGGCACAATTCAGTAGCACAAATGATCCATTGGAATTTGTGCAAAAATTATAATATTAAAACAGCAACAAACTGGTGGGAACATCAGCCTGAAAAAGTCACCGAAAATCAGATGGTCAAGATCTTGTGGGATTTCCGTATACAAACCGACAAAGTACTGGCGCATAATACACCAGACATCACACTGGTTGAGAAAAATAAGGTCACAATCATAGACATCGCAATACCAGGTGATAGCAGGGTCGCCGAGAAGGAACATGAAAAAATCGCAAGATACCAGGACTTAAAAATCGAAATTCAACGACTATGGCACAAACCAGCAGTGGTAATTCCAGTGGTAATTGGCACACTGGGTGCTATTCCAAAAGCACTGGAATTACATTTAAAACAGTTAAAAATTGACAAAATCACCATCAGTCAAATGCAAAAAGCCGCCACTGCTTGGATCTGCACGCATATTACCAAAATACGTTACGACTTCCTAGGCCCCTGGGTGGGGCCCGACTAGTAACCAATGCCAAATCCGGCGAAACAACTGGCCGCTGTGATACAATTGTATAATAATAATAATATTCTTCCTTAACAAAGGCTGCAGTAACATCTAATTGCTAGTCCAGTCAGCTTCTGCATGCAGATTTGTTGGAAAGACACAATTATGTCTCCCATATTAGCAGTAACATTCTTGGGGTTAGTTGCCCCCCAGCCAGAGAGCTGTAAATTTTGATGATTTATTTCAGGAAAGACCCCAGAAATGTGGGCATGCCTTTAGACTTAGCAACTCTTCTTCTTTATTGGACGTTGGAGGGTTGGTTTTAAATAATTTTGCTCACTATTCTTGTAGCACATTGGCAGGAAGCAGGAGATTATTACTTACTATCTGGAGCCCTTAAGGGACATCTCAGAATGGGCTTTTTGTTGTCTGTGTTTCTGACTGAACCAACAACATTTGAAAAGGCAAAGAAGAAGGGCAGCTTTTGCCCCCCAGCTGCAATAAAAATTGTTTTCTTTTCAGTGGAAAATGGCCAGGCAAATACTGCTGGCTATTAACTACCAAGGATCGCGTTTCGTCTCGCTACAGCTAATGATCTCCCCTTTTCAACTTACATCTTTAATGTTTTTGATCTCTGCCTTAACTTTCAATTGGAGGCTGCGAAACTACAGTTTTAATTAGTTATTCTCCCTCTGAGGGGAAAAAAAAAAGCAGGCTGTCAAAAGCATAAATTATATAGGCCTGGAATGGTTTTAGGAGGTGATTTAAGGATGTCCCATGACTTTTGAAAGAGAGAGAGAGAGAGAGAGAGAGAGAGAGTTGGTTAGCAGGCCTTTAACAAAGCTTCTGGAGATGCCAAGGTTTGTGGATACTGCTGGCTAGTGGCAAAACGATAGTTGTGCAAGATGCTTGAGAATCTGAGGGTCCGGCACTTCCAGATTATCATAAAAGAAATACACACATACATACATACATACATAGGTCTTTGGTTATTCAGGTTTTCTCCCATGTAAAATTGGAAGTGTCTTGGCAATTTTATGCGGGAGAAAACCTGAATAACTAAAGACCTTCGTACTAACACCCGCGAAAACCTCAGAAAAGATACATACATACATACATACATACATACGTACATACATACATACATACATATATATGTTCAAATCCCAGTAAGGGTATGGCTAGCTGATGAGAGCTAAATAGCTTGAAATAGATCTGTCTAGTCTCCCTTTATTTATTTATCAGCACAACTAAAAAAAACCACAAATATAACAAAGGCAACAGTAAAAAATATTGGGTTTCTGTCGTGATGGACTCTTGTGACGAGCCGATTGACAGATGATGGAAGCAGTTAGCTTCCTCCCATAATTGGGGCTTACCAGGGGTTGTAAAAAATCTTATATATATATCAAATCCCAGTAAGGGTATGGCTAGCTGATGAGAGCTAAATAGCTTGAAATAGATCTATACTAGTCTCCCTTTATTTATTTAGCAGCACAAATAAAACACACACACACACACACACACACACACACACACACACACACACACACACACACATATATATATATATATATATATATATATATATATATATATATATTCTGAGGTTTTCGCGGGTGTTAGTATGTAGGTCTTTGGTTATTCAGGTTTTCTCCCGCGTAAAATTCCCAAGACACTTCCAATTTAGAAGTTTGGATTATTTTTAAAAAACCTTCCATGTTTTGAAATGTAGAATGCTAGGTAGGGTTGGCAGTGATGCCAATTTTTCGGTGCCACGATTTAGCTGCTGACCGACCACCTTAATGTTATAAAGATAAAATGTGTAGGTTAGAAGTAGATTCTACTGTGATGCCTTGGTATTTTTTTTGCAAATCGTATGCAGGGGTTCCCCGAGACTTGAAAATATTTTCAAGCGTTCCTCCAGGGCAGAATTTCTTAGTCCATAAGGACTTTCAGAATTTCCCCAGGGGAATTCTGGGAGTTGAAGTCTGGACAGCTTAAAGTTGCAGAGACTGCGAAATTCTGCTCCAGGGTAAAAAGACTGAGAAAGACTAACCCATAACTTTGTGAGCTGTTATCTATAACATATGTAACATATAATATAAGATATAAGATATAAACAACAGCTCTTATTTTTTTAAAAAACTTTCTGTATGGGTACAATAAGTTTGCATCTTCTTTTTCTCTGAAGTAATTTAGAAATTTAAAAAAAATCAGAGGACAGTGCTAATAATAGGCATACTTTATAGTATATGTCAGCCAAGGGATCCATCTTGCATAAATATTTTCATTAATGTTGGTGGTGTTTCATCTTTCCTCAAGGGTTTCTTTCCAAATGCACTTTGCACAAATGCCAGTCCACCACACTTTATCATTTCGCTCTTAGCCAGATCCAGACACGAAAGAACTTCTTGATACCTAAGTCAATTTCGCATGGACAACATCAAAATGAAGGCGATCATCGCACATCGTCACATTCACATCAAGGTGTGAAGGGCTTTCTCTGTTGCCTTGCTGCCATCTTGTGGCGCAGTGGTTAAATGCAGCACTGCAGGCTACTTCAGCTGACTGCAGTTCTGCAGTTCGGCTGTTCAAATCTCACCGGCTCAGGGTTGACTCAGCCTTCCATCCTTCCGAGGTGGGTGAAATGAGGACCCGGATTGTTGTTGGGGGCGATACGCTGACTCTGTAAACCGCTTAGAGAGAGCTGAAAGCCCTATGAAGCGGTAGATAAGTCTAACTGCTATTGCTATTGCTATTGACTGCAGTTCTGTAGTTCAGCGGTTCAAATCTCACCAGGCTCAAGGTTGACTCAGCCTTCCATCCTTCCGAGGTGGGTGAAATGAGGACCCAGACTGTGGGGGCGATATGCTGACTCTGTAAACCGCTTAGAGAGGGCTGAAAGCCCTATGAAGTGGTATATAAGTCTAACTGCTATTGCTATTGTGATTGTTCGAGTTTTTACAGCTGAGAGAGGATAGATGGCTTCCCTCACAACTGGCGGGGGAATTCTGGGAGCTGAAGTCCACTCATCTTAAAGTTGCCGAGGTTGAGAAACACTTTGGTAGTAGAGCAAGAAAGCTAGTTACTCTGATGCCAGGGCATTTCTTGAGATGACGCAAAGCCACTCTTCCAAAAAAGCAGTTTCATCGTTTATTTTGGACGAGATGCCTATTGATGGACACGAGATCCTCCCCTCTTGATCATGTTCCAGCTCCCCTTGTGTTTCTTCCAGCCCGAAGAAAAGCAGCAGTAATTATGCCCACTGAACTTATCAGCAGGAAGCACAACATTTCACAGATGTTGATTAGCTTTCCAATGCTAAAATTAAAGCTGTGAGAGACAAACTGTGCCTTCAACTAAGTTGGAAGGGTTTTGTTTGTTTTCTCTTAAAGAGAAAGAAGGAAGAGAGAACGGAGAGGAGAAATCATGTCGGACCAAGGGAGATCCAAGGAAGAACTTAACAGAAGCATACAAAGGAGTCAATATTCAAAGCTATCCCTAGCTAGATAAATTACAAGAGGATGGGCAGAAGCCATGGGGAACAAAAGTAAGATAAACTGTTTTCCTTATTATGCTTAATCAATGGCCAGTGCTCTTTCTTGCCACGATTCCTTAGCAAAGGAATATGGAATTGGAACAGACATACCAAGCAGATTGCATTCTTTTGTGAATGAAGGAGAGAAAGCTTGCTTCACTGACCATATTATCCCTGTGGTTGTTTTTGCTCTCAACACTGATCAGCTTCCTTGCACGTATTTGTGACTGGACCAGAAATGATTTTGTCAATAATGGTTAGCTCCAGACCCTGCTACGTAAGGATTTTTCTCCCTTGAAGCATCAACATTGCTTCAACATCAAGTATTGCTCTCTGTGCAATGCTTAAAGTGTCCAGACGAAGTTGCAATACTTCGTCCCAGGAATTCACACAGTAGACCATTATTAACATTTGTAAGAAGGATTGAATTCAACATTTGAGGTGGGGCGAGAGGAGAATTGTTTTATTTTGTACTATTGTAGAGCTGAGGTAAAAGACGCCCCTGAATTTAAGAATATTTCCTAAAGGGTTAATTAAACCTTCTAGCCACTCCTGCCACAGGGACCACGGTCACAGCTAATGGGAGCTGCAATAGAAGGAAAACCAGGTTGGAAAAGGTGATTTGAAGGATTGGCTGTTTCTCTTTTTGCTTCCTTGTTTTTCCCCAAATGAAGGACAACAAATAATTTCTCCCATTCTCATTAACAAATTGTGCTGCACAGTATCTTTTATTTTCTAAAAAATCGATGTAAGCATTGAAGTAATCATCTTAGAAAGCCTTACATATGAAAATTAGTTCAGGGAGTTGGAAATCCCAGCCACAAAACACTGCAAACATGATGTAATATTTCATAATCAGCCATGGATTTTATATACCCGTTTTAAAATCCAGAGAATTCGTGTAACCTCGATGGGCAAGATAGCACAATTAATTAGACTGACGATTGGGCAGGAGATAGTTGCTTCATGGTTTTCATTCTGTGGCTATTCACATTTTCCATATTCGGATAATTATTTGGCCAGGGATATTTTTTTTATGCCACCTCCTCCAAACTAGCATCTTCAGAAACAGTCGTGTTCTCCAGATATCTGAGAGTTTAACTTACATCTTCTTTTATATCTTATGACAGCGTCAGATTTGGTGAAGAGAGCTGGAGGCCAAGAAACTAAGATGCAACATGTTTTTAAACATCCATGTTGGGAAAGGGGTAAATCAGAGGAGGGTATTCAGCAGGTTCTGACCAGTTCTGGAGAACCGGTAGCAGAAATTTTGAGTAGTTCAGAGAACCGGTAAATACCACCTCTGGCGCTGCCCACATCTATTCTCTGCCTCCGGAGTCCCAGCTGATCGGGAGGGAATGGGGATTTTGCAGTAACCTTCCCCTGGAGTGGGGTGGGAATGGAGATTTTACAGTATCCTTGCCCTGCCATGCCCACCAAGCCACGCCCACCAAGCCACACCTGCCAAGCCATGCCCACAGAACCAGTAGTAAAAAAATTTGAATCCCACCACTGTGGTAAATAATAGGGTTTCTGATGGGAAAAGAGTCGAGATGGCACAGTGGTTAGGGTGCAGTACTGCAGGCCACTTCAGCTGACTGTTATCTGCAGTTCGGCGGTTCAAATCTCACCGGCTCAAAGGTTGACTCAGCCTTCCATCCTTCCGAGGTGGGTGAAATGAGGACCCAGACTGTGGGGGCGATATGCTGACTCTGTAAACCGCTTAGAGAGGGCTGAAAGCCCTATGAAGTGGTATATAAGTCTAACTGCTATTGCTATTGCTATTGCTACTTCAGCTGACTGCTATCTGCAGTTCAGCGGTTCTAATCTCACCGGCTCAAGGTTGACTCAGCCTTCCATCCTTCCGAGGTGGGTGAAATGAGGACCCAGACTGTGGGGGGCAATATGCTGACTCTGTCAACCGCTTAGAGAGGGCTGAAAGCCCTATGAAGCGGTATATAAGTCTAACTGCTATTGCTATTGCTAAAGGTAAGAGGGCATTAATTACCCATCTGATGTTTATACAACAAATACTACTCGATTTAAGTAATTAAAATGCTTTTGATTTCAACTTTGGCTAGAATAGTATATTACAACATTAATTATTCCATTCAGTGACTGTCTACCAATTCGTTGTACGTATGAAGAATACTTTATTGAAAGAATAAGGAGCTATTTAAATATGTGAGGTTTTGGACATACCACACATCATATATATTATTTTTCACCTCTATCCCCTTTCCTATCGTAATAACATTGCTATAAAGCAAATCTGTACCTTGAAAATCTGTCAATAAAAAAAATAAAGTTTTTTTTTAAAGTCCCTGTTTTTAACCAATTAAGCTTAATTCTGGATTATATGTGAACTTAATCTGACATTTATGTCAACATCTGAACCGTTTCTCCCCCTCTTGGTTTCTACTTCTGACAGCAATTAAAACTCCCCAGAAACGGCATAGAATTAAATTAGTCAGGAATGGAAACTATAGTGTAAATTGCTCATTGCTGGTTGTCATTAACACACCACATCTAAATTGCTTTCTTCTTACAATGAATAAAGATCCCTGGTTAAAAAGAAGAAATTAGTATCATTCCTCTAAGTCAGAGGTCCTCAAACTTGGCAACTTTAAGACTTGTGGACTTCAATTCCCAGAAGTCTTAAAGTTGCCAAGTTTGGGGAACTCTGCTCTAAGCTTTCTATATAGGGTAAAGGGCAAAACTCTTCCCTGCACTTTTATTAGTCAGACAGACAGACAGACAGATGATAGAGATGATAGACAGACACACAGAGATAGATACAGATAAAGAGGTAGACTATATGCGTATATAGAGATAGATATGATAGAGATGGTAGATAGATGATAGTCACATGACTGCCAAGCCACTCCCACTCCGTCACATGGCTGGCAAGCCACTCCTACCCGGTCACATGGCCAGCAAGCCACTCCCACAAAGCAGGTCACACCTACAAAAGAGGTTCTAAAAAATTTTGAAACCCACCATTGGATGATAGATAGATGCGGTAGATGAGAAGGATGAGAGAGACAGACACAAAAATAGATACAGATATAAAGAGATAAACTATATGTGTATATAGATAGTGATAAAGAGAAGATAGATAGGTAGATAGATAGATAGATAGATAGATAGATAGATAGATAGATGGATGGATGGATGGATGGATGGATGGATGGATGGATGGATGGATGGATGGATGGATGGAGAGATGGAGAGATGGAGAGATGGATAGATGGATAGATGGATAGATGGATAGATGGATAGATGATAGATGGATGGATGGATGGATAGATGGATAGATGGATAGATGGATAGATGGTTAGATGGATAGATGGTTAGATGGATAGATGGATAGATGATAGGTGGGTGGATGGATGGATGGATAGATGGATAGATGGATAGATGGATAGATGGATAGATGGATAGATGGATAGATGGATAGATGGATAGGTGGGTGGATGGATGGATGGATAGATGGATAGATGGATAGATGGATAGATGGATAGATGGATAGATGGATAGATGGACGAGAGAGAGATGAGACAGACACACAGATAGATATAGATATAAAGATACTATAAACCAAGAGTAAAAATAAAAGAACAATTACTATTAAAATAACCATAGATAACCAGATTCCCTTTCTCAAGGAAGAGTCAAACCAAACAATAATAAGATGAAACACTTAAAGATGAGCTGAAAAAAAATGTGTCTTTGAAAGATGGCAGGCAACACGTAAAGAGGCAGATTATCTGAACATTTGGAGAAGAGAGTTCCACTAGAAGGTGAATGTCACCATCAGCCTTATCTCTCAAGAGAACAGCGTGTGCAAGAGGAAAGATAGCTTAGGTTCACAAGAAGGTGAAAGCCACTCATGTACCAAATGACATTTAGAAATGAACAGACCTATCAGTCTGGCTGGAAAAATACAGGCTTATTTAATCCCAATGCCTGGTCAAATTTCAGTGTATCTTCTTCAGGTAAACCCACACAGAGTATGTTAAAACCCACCCAATCAAAATGAAATTCATGTACTATATGTTTAAGCACAGCAACAATAGATAGAGTTAATGCTTAAGATAAAAGGTTAAGGTTCCCCTCGCACATATGTGCTAGTCGTTCTCGACTCCGTTTCAAAGCCGAAGAGCCAGCACTGTCCGAAGACGTCTCCGTGGTCATGTGGCTGGCATGACTAGATGCCAAAGGCGCACGGAACGCTGTTCCCTTCCCACCAAAGGTGGTCCCTATTTTTCTACTTGCATTTTCACATGCTTTCGAATTGCTAGGTTGGCAGAAGCTGGGACAAGTAACGGGAGCTCACTCCGTTACGCTGCACTAGGGATTCGAACCGCCAAACTGCTGGCCTTTCTGATCGACAAGCTCAGTGTCTTAACCCCTGAGACACCATGTCCCTCTCGCTACCTTGAGTTACTTGCAAAAAAATAATACAGGCGGAATACAAACCAACCAACGAACAAATAATTGTGGGTCCTGTTGTTGTGAGAAGGTCTGTGGTTCAATGGTAGAGCACATGTTCTGCAGAAGATTCTAGACTGGACCTCCATTATTTCCACTGCTACTGACAATTGTGGTAAACACATTGAGGCAATGCTCGGACCCAGGTCGTGCTTAAAAGTCCATGGCAGTTTTCTAAAACTCCGAAGCTAGCATCTAAAAGAAAACCAAATGTCAATTTCATACTAAAGGCATTATTCTAATTTCTTTCCTGGTTATAAAAGATGAAATGCCCGGAAACTAAACCACAGTATTATCACGAAGTAATAGGCTTGAATTGCCACTTGATGTCATCCTGGTGCAACAGAAGCTGAGCTGATAAGTCGTAAAACCTTAAAACTTGTACAAAAAAAAAAAAAAACCAGCTTGGACATAACCGCTTCACGAAGTCCAGCATATTCCTTGCGTTAAAGCGTTTTCTTCTCCGTTCTCAGCAGAACTCTGCTGTCAGCCTTGCAAACGGCAGAGAGGACTGCTTAAGGGGAATTATCTCCGGTTTTCTGACAGGAGCTCAGGAAAAGAAATGCACATTTCCACCCTTGTTTGAGGGGACAATAAAGCCGAAGATAACATTCTGCTGATAGACCGTTCCTCTCTGTGAATATCAGCGTCAGATATTTGAAAAACTCTACTGTAACTCTGCTGGGGAAAAGAAAGAAAAAAGAAATGTGCAATATATTTGAAAAATCCCTGTAAAATGACTGTGGCTTTTCTTTGCTGGATTGGGATCGTACAGAGCTTTGTACTGCCCCGAAATGATTTTAGCCCTGCTGATTATTTCAAAAACCCAAATCAAAGAATCATCTAAACACATGATTAGTCGCTCCAATTACTTTCAAAAACACATAAAATTTCACGCGAATTTGCCTGTTAATATCAGGAATAATACAGTCCTACATTTAGCTAATTTCTTCCTCCCTCCCCCTCCCTCTTCTTTATTACTATCCCTTTTTCTTTCCTTCCTTGCTTCATCTTCCTTCCTTCCTTCCTTGCTTCATCTTCCTTCCTTCCTTCCTTCCTTCCTCCCTCCCTCCCTCCCTCCCTCCCTCCCTCCCTCCCTTGATAGAACAAATTCTCAATCATTCTCCCATCATTCTCTGCAAACAATAGGAAAATAATGGACCCTGATTTCTTAATACCACCCTTACTCTGGGTGGGAGCTTGATTTCTAGAACTGCTTCAGTGCTTAATGCCATTCCTGAGCCACTCCACACAATTACAGCATGTAGGCCACAGTTGAACAAATATAGAAACTCATTTTGCCTCCATGCTCAGTAATGAGAAGTCTGCTCAGTTCAAAAACAGTTCTGAGAAAAACACTAAAAAAACCAGCCCACTCCCACCCTGATGCTATTAATTCATAAAACTATTCATTTATGAAAAATAAGCCCTATTGTTAAATCAAGACGGACATACTGTTAAGGAAAAAAGATTTTTTTAAAAAAGAACCTAAAATGAATGGAATCAAATGAAAGACTAACTACACGCAATTTGGCTTCGAGACAGACCTCCTCCAGGGAAATAGGATGGTGCTTCAAGAAGTTCTTCATACTGTTTAGAGAATGAACTTCCATCTTTCCAGCCATAGAGAAAGAAAGACAGCAAAACACTCTAGCATTTTTATTTATTTATTTATTTGTATTCTAAAGTTTGCTATTTCTTGCAGAGAAGAAACAAGCTTTTATATTAAATACATGACGGATGGAACTCCAAGACAGTGACGTGCGGTGAGGTTTATGGCTGGTGAGGCACTGACACAGTGGTGGGTTTCAAAGTTTTTTTAGACTTGTGGACTTCAACTCCCAGAATTCCACAGCCAGGCATGCTCAGTTCCGATTTAAAGCCACAGCATTTGTTTTTCTCCTTTGCGAAAAAGTTTCGTTCATTCTTTTTCTTCTCCCTTCTCCTCCTTCCTCCTTCCCTCCCCCCTCTCTCAAACAGACATACGCACACAGAGAAGTTGGATTGGACTATCTCTCCTACTCCCTTCCCTCTCTCACTCACTCTCTCTCAAACAAACACAAACACAGAAGTTGGATTGGATATATTTTCCAATGGCTGGAAAGCAGCTCCTCTGCCACCCCCCCCCCCATTCCCCTGCTGCCTTCCCCAAACACCTCCACCATTGCAAATGCAGCCTGCTGTCTGGGGTGGGAAATGCCTGAAATGCAATAAAACCCACCCACCCACTCACCTCCTGCTTGCAGGCTGGGATGAGAGAAGAGGCAGAGAAGCCGGAGGGGAGCTGATCCGAGCTTTTGATTGCAGGCGGAGCCACGTTGCCTTTTCAAACTTGTAATCAGTGAAGCTGGGCTTATATAGTTTTATCCAGAGGTGTGTGTGTGTGTGTTTCTGTGTGTGTGTGTGTGTTTGAAAAGGCAACGTGGCTCTGCCTGCAATCAGACTACACTTGGGGAGGGATCTACACTTGAGGATGAAGTTTGAATTCCTCCCCCTCCCTCCGACCCACATGTACGTTTTCCAGCTGTTTCAGAGAGGATTTCAACTCTCCTCTTGCCTGTCATCATGAAAAGGAAAAAAAATGTGAAAGGAAAAAGGCAAGAGCTGCTGAGGTCAGGCTGAGCTAGTTGCTCCCAGAGTCACCATGTGGATGACTCTGCTTAACTGTTTAAAAAAGCCTCTTAAAAAGCGCCCTCTACAGGAGGAGGCAGGAGAACGATGTGCCTCACCTACGTCAGGAATTTTTAGGCTTTTAACCCTTGATTAACCCTTGATTTCCTGTTAATTGTAGGCAACAATTGTGCAGTGGCAACAATCATCCAAGAAGCTGATGAACTAGTATCCAACCAAGTTTTGAACCAAAACTCGCCAATTTTGAAATGTGGAGCAAATCCCATTTTCTTTATTATCATTTATTCTACCCACCTTTTCTTCCCTCGAGAGATTTCATCTAATGCTACTTTCCCAATTTTATTGGCTGCCCCAAAATACAGTAATATCTACATGGCCCCCTTTTACGCTGGTTTTCTCTTGCTTTACTATAGGCAGGTCTGTGTATGTATCAATGAAAAATTTCTAAGCTGGTATATCTTTATTCTTCCATCACTCAGCCTTTCTACAAGATGGGAAGGTCTGGTGGCTTTTTCATCTGGGAACTTTCACAGACTCAGAGTTTCCATAAAAATCTGGGATGAGTGAGCTGCTTGGTGAACATTTCAGTGAAGATGAGAGCATGCTGGGGTTTTTTCTTTTTTGGGTTGAAATGGAGTTGGCATGCTGTTTGACGTGCACGGTTTGGAGTCCACAGTGAGCAGCTGTCATTCACACCGCTGTCTTATCTGAGCAATTTTGTCAAGCATATGTGACTCCCGTGAGTTTGTTACAGCAGAGGAAGAGAGGGAAAATGGAAGCCCTTGTAGATTGTAGATTGTAGATTGTAGAAGTTTATTTATATGCCACCCTTTTCCCTGGAGGGACTCAGGGCGGCTCACAACCCAAGGGGGAGAGGAAGACAAACTTTTAACATATAAGACAATACATAATTAAAAACACAACATTCATACCATTCGGGCGGGTTACAGTCTTAGCCCCAGACCTGACGGGATAGCCAGAGTTTAAGCGCTGTGCGGAAGGTCTGGAGGGTGGTGAGGGTACGAAGCTCCACGGGGAGATCGTTCCATTGGGTCGGGGCAACCACCGAGAAGGCTCTCCTCCGCGTAGTTGCCAGTCGGCATTGACCGGCAGATGGAACTCGGAGGAGGCCTAATCGATGAGATCTAATAGGTCGCGTGGAGGTAATTGGCAGTAGGCGGTCTCTCAAGTACCCAGATCCACTACCATGTAGGGCTTTATGGGTGACAAGTAGCACCTTGAAGCGCACCCGGAGATCAACAGGTAGCCAGTGCAGCTCGCGGAGGATAGGTGTTATGTGGGTGAAGCGAGGTGCACCCACAATCGCTCGTGCGGCCGCATTCTGGACTAGCTGAAGTCGCCGAATGCTCTTCAAGGGCAGCCCCATGTAGAGCACATTGCAGTACTCCAGCGCTGCTACTGTAGAGTAGCAGCGGAGAAAGTTAAATGGGCAGAAATGCAACTGTAGAGTGAGTTGTATAACCAAGGAAGACACTTCCACACAATTGTTGTGTGCTGCTTAAGGATCAGTTCTGGACCTGATTGTTCTCACAGTGGGTCTTTTTTTAATAACTGGATTTTTTGGGGACATGGTTCACTGTTCTGACTCCCCCCCCTTCACTCGTTCACAAATGACAGTCAGAGAGAACTTCAAAGGAAATATATTTATCAGTCCTGGCTCAAGTTGGCTGCGAACTCAAAAATAAACGTAGATAAAGTCTCTGGCAAAAAGTTACACAGCAAATGCAAAAAAAAATGAACACATGTCTTCATCCTAGATGATTCAGGCATGAATAAATATATATTTCACTCTCAAAAGGTGCTATTCATTACTTCGCAGATACACAGGTAGCACTGGTGCTTTGTTGACATAAAGGCTTAATCCTGCTCTGATACATAACCTGCATTCCAGATAATTTCCTATAACCAAATTAACTAGAGAGTTCTTAGTGTTTTCTTTGTACTTCTTGGATTCCCTCCAGGTCACATACTTTCTGCTTTTTAATCTTTGCTTGTTTAAGTGATGGAGACTTTGTTCCTCCTCCTCCTCTCTGAACAATTTCACTTTTGCAGTCATTTTACTCAGAGTTTTTTGTTTTTTAGCTACCAGCATATATTGTAGCAGATCTGGTTCTCTTATTTTCTTGCGATTTCAGATTGGGTGAGTCACCCTGAGGTAAATTTATCTTTTTATCTCAGACTATAGATTTCCATCATTCTCACAACAATTAAACAATTCCTGGAATTGTTCCACATCTTTATTTTCCTGGAATCATTATTTCTTCTTCTTCTTCTTCGTCTTCTTCTTCTTCTTCTTCTTCTTCTTCTTCTTCTTCTTCTTCTTCTTCTTCTTCTTCTTCTTCTTCTTCTTCTTCTTCTTGTTGTTCTTCTTCTTCTTCTTCTTCTTCTTCTTCTTCTTCTTCTTCTCCTCCTCCTCCTCCTCCTCCTCCTCCTCCTCCTCCTCCTCCTCCTTCATTTTTTAGTCTAAATGATATGCTAAATGCTTAAATCTGCCATCTCCTTATGTAACACCCCCCCCCCCCGAATCCAGAAACATCATCCTCTCAGCAACCCAGCTATCAGCACTTGCCTCTGAGTTCAGTTTATTAATTTGAAGCTGGCAACATCATGAGGGAACATACAGAGATTCCTTTTATTTTTAGAACTAGTCAGAATCTACTGCTAAAAGAAGAAATTCCAACCTCCATTCGGCTTCTCTGCAAAATGCTAGGCAGAGGGAAAACCCTTTTTTCTAATCTTATTTTTTTGTTTCAATCTCTTTTCTCTGTGCTTCTCTCTATAGGTTCAGGTGAAGAAAAATCTCTTTCGATGTGGTTTTCCTGCCACAGAGTTTTTCTCCTACTGTAGATGTTAGATGTGGAAATGATAAGGGATTGTAAGGGACATACAGTAGATGTCAAGCGCCAAGGAAATCAGAAGATCCAGGCAGGTCCAATGGGTATAAAGGTTTATTGCAAGCTTAAGCTCTCTAGAAGAATCTGAACTACTAACGGCCAAGGGAAATTGGTGGTAGATAAGGAATTCAGGTGGGCTGGTCTTAGATCTTTTGTGGACATGAAGGTACTAATGACTGATGATGTGTTTGACCCCTCCTTTGGGTTCAGCCTGGTCATTTCCTACATCAGACTGGAAACACACATTTGTTTGAGCATGTCTTACAGTCCAGAAGTCTGGGATAAACAAGCAGGATAAGATTGAATTGTGAGTTCTACCTATAGGTTTCCACATGATGTCGTTTGCACAAAGATTAGAGCCGAGGTGGCACAGTGGTTAGAGTGCAGCACTGCAGGCCACTTCAGCTGACTGCTAGTTCTGCAGTTCGGCTGTTCAAATCTCACCGGCTCAGGGTTGACTCAGCCTTCCATCCTTCCGAGGTGGGTGAAATGAGGACCCGGATTGTTGTTGGGGGCGATATGCTGACTCTGTAAACCGCTTAGAGAGGGCTGAAAGCCCTATGAAGCGGTATATAAGTTTAACTGCTATTGCTATTGCTAAGATATTATGATCTTGGTTGAGACACAAATAACCAGGTTCAAGCTGTCACATTCCATTACAAAGAATGATATTCAAGATACTTGCTAGTCCCATTTTCTTTGAAGATGTTTCACTTCTCATCCAAGGCGCTTCTTCAGCTCTTCTTCTTCAGAGCCAAGGAAGCTTCTTGGTTGAAAAGTGAAACATCTTCAAAGAAAAACCAGAAAGTCCAGTTGCCTCTTGAAAAAGCACCTTTGGGACAACATGACCTGGAGGACTGAGAATCTCCATAGACAAGATACTTGCTACTTGTATAGCATGAATAGCTCTGCCTTTAGGACAGTCACTTTACTATTGTTGTGCAACTTGACTAAGTTCCACACTTTCTGTTAATGTTGGGTCTATTTCTCATCCCAGAACGATGTCTCAGAGTGTCTTCCTACCTTGACAACATATGGCACTAAACAGAAGGAAGAACTAGAATAAAACTGGGTGAATCGAAGAACTAGAATAAAATTGCAGCATTGAGCATCCACTCACTAATATCTATGTAAAATAATTTCCAATATCCTAAAAAAGAACGAGGCAGAAGAATGACAAGGTAATAGATGAGAAACAATACATATGACATGGCTGATAAATTCCCTTCTGATATCTTAATACATTTTAGTTAGGTTGGGAAGAGAAGATTTATTAAGATTTTTAATAAAAAAACCCTTTGGTACTGGAAGCAGATGGGTAACATTTGAAAGGAAGTTTATATCCTCTAATTTGCTACATCCTGAGGAGAAAAAAAAAAGAAATACTGCCGTAATTTTGTGAGCCTTTTAACCCAGCATACATAGCTACTTCATTTGACTAATTAAAAGTTTGAAGGGAAGGTTTTATTAGCATGGATTTGAGGCAAAGATAATGAAAAGTCTGAACAATTGGAATTTACATATTTGATTAATTATATAGAGGGATTAAAGTACACATACATTTCAGAATGGAACTGAACCAGAATAATGTTAAAATGGTTTTCTGTATATTTAAAGTAATAATTGCATATTATATCCTTTTAACAAAATATCTGGAAAGTACATAATAAATTCTACCCTCAATAGACTAACGATTAATTCAAATTAGTGAAGTCAAACAGTTGCCTAGCCTCCTTCTCTGACCTACGAACCGTTAGACATTATAAAATATACCAAATAAGTTAAAAAAAAATGAATCCAAGGAAGTATTCCCATTTGCTCACTTGGCCCGTATTCCTTTTCTGCCTACTTATCAGTGTTAAAATCTCATGCCAGGACCGTTTTTTGCCTGCTGAGGATGGTATGATATCCTGGTGATTATGGTGTGGTTACATACATTCCCAGAAGTAACAGCTGCCAACTATTGATGGGTAACCCTAAGCCATTTGGTAAGGGAAGAGGTGTGAGACAGCTGATATAAACAAATAAATCGATAGTGGGTGAAGCTGGCTGGTGAACAAAAAATAAATTGGCGAGGAAAGCCAATTTATTCTTGTTTGCTATGTAACCTTTGAAAGCATTGCTAAGCACCAGGGGTGGGTTCCTGCCAGTTCTAACCTCTTCTATAGAAGAAATTCCACAAATCTACAGTGCCGTTTAGAACCGGTTCCAGCTCCCTCCCCACTGCCCGTCTGCACATCATCAAGATGAGGAGCGAGAGGAGGAATTTTGGGAGTTGAAGTCCACAAGTCTTAAAGCTGTCAAGTTTGAACACCCCTAGGGTTTTTTTTTCCCCTAAAGGGTTAGGGGTGCAAGGGTCTTGTAATTTGACAGCTTTAAGACATGCACACTTCAATGCCAGAGTTCCTGAGCCAACGTGACTGGAGGAGGAATTCTGGGAGTTGAAATCCACAAGTCTTAAAGCTGTCAACTTTGAACACCCCTGGGGTTTTTTTCCCCTAAAGGGTTAGGGGTGCAAGGGTCTTGTAACTTGACAGCTTTAAGACTTGCACACTTCAGTGCCAGAGTTCCTGAGCCAACGTGACTGGAGGAGGAATTCTGGGAGTTGAAGTCCACAAGTCTTAAAGCTGTCAAGTTTGAACACCCCTGGGGTTTTTTTCCCCTAAAGGGTTAGGGGTGCAAGGGTCTTGTAATTTGACAGCTTTAAGACTTCCACACTTCAAATGCCAGAGTTTCTGAGCCAACATTTTGGTTGCTAAGCAAGAGCGTTGTTGAGTGAGTTTCACCACATTTTACAAGATGGCCATGGCCACCCAGTCACATGGCCGGCAAGCCACTCCCACCCAGTCACATGGCCGGCAAGCCACTCCCACAAAGCAGGCCATACCTACAGAAGAGGTTCTAAAATATTTTGAAACCCACCACTGATGTCACCCCTAATTCTTCTTTTCCTTAGAGTAGCCAGACCGCAAACCTGCAGCCATTTTTCATATGGTTTAGTCTCCTTTGATCATCTTAGTTGCTCTTCTCTGAACTTTTTCCGAAGTATCAAAGTGAGAAATGTTAAGGCCTTAATTCTTAATGCTAAGGCCTTAATTTTCTATATCCTACGGTCCCGTTAGAGTTAGTAGGTCACGAGATGTTGAAGAGTCAATGCCATTAGCTTTGGACCGAGAGCCGAGGTGGCGCAGTGGTTAAATGCAGCACTGCAGGCTACTTCAGCTGACTGCAGTTCTGCAGTTCTGCAGTTCGGCGGTTCAAATCTCACCGGCTCAAGGTTGACTCAGCCTTCCATCCTTCCGAGGTGGGTGAAATGAGGACCTGGACTGTGGGGGGCGATATGCTGACTCTGTAAACCGCTTAGAGAGGGCTGGAAGCCCTATGAAGCGGTATATAAGTCTAACTGCCATTGCTATTGCTACCTCCAATATGATTTGCTTTCTAGTGTTTCAAATGGCAAGATTTAACTAAACGTACCAGAGACAGAGTATATTATAGTAGTCCTTTTTCATATATTGTATTTTGATGTATATTACAGAATATACTGTAGTGGGGTATAATTAGATTAGCCTTTTGCTGTACTCAATCTCTTTTTCTCTGCTTCTCAGTAGTCTCTTTTGGAGAGGGGTTTTTTCTAGGTCCCTCCTAAAATACGGTAGGTTATTTGCCAATGGATAGATTGATATCAAGGTGGTAAATAAATATGACCTTACAAAGCCTGCCTGGTGCTGCGGTTAAGGCACCAGGCTCAAAAGTAGGCGACCATGAGTTCAAGTCCAACCTTAGCCAGCTGATTGACTTTGAGCCAAGCACTCTCTCTCTCAGTCTAACCCAACTTCCACGGTTGTTGTGAAGAAAATAGGAGGAGGAAGGTGTATCGGATATGTTTGCTACCTTGAGTTGTCCATAAAAAATAATAAAGGCAGGATACAAAAAAATAATAATAATCTTACAGGATATGTTATTTCATAATCTGGTGTTTGTTACACACTTCCTTGCTGACCTATTTATTCTCATTGGGTAAATACCCCACATAGCAATAAAAAAGAAAAATTAAAAACCAGGAAAAGTATTCCATTCATGTAAGATATACTGGGGGGTAAAAGAGACCTCAGCATCACAAGAAAGTTGGAAGCTTCACCTGATACCTGGTTTGTGAAGCTCTTTGATAAATAATTCACAAAATACAGACAACTTCTCTCGCCCAGATATTTGCCAAAAGGGGGAACCACACGGAAAAAGTACACAGCACATTATTTTTATTTTGTTCGTTTTTCTTTTCTTGCTCTGTGTAAGCCGCCCGGAGGTCTCCGGGATTGGGCGGCCTAGAAATCTAATAAATTAAATTAAATTAAATTAAGTTAAATTAATAGGAGGGAACTCATAGAATCCATCCTCTCCATCCACTGGAATCCCAACAGCCTCCTCTCCTTCTTCTTCCAACCATCCCATCACAAAGCTTAGCCCACAAATATGAATGTGATGTTAGGTTCCAAGTAATGCAACCCTCGCTAATCGAACTAGATACATAATCTTGGCACTAACTAGTGGAAATCCAGTACTAAAGTTCCTGCGCTTTCCACTCTTTCCAATATAAGTAAGAGTTTCTCTTTTTTTCCAAAACAA